>NC_057798.1:416323567-416380413 GCF_018294505.1 Triticum aestivum
CAAGCGGAAGTTATGTGCACAAAAGAGGAGAACGATTCGATGTGGCATTAGGATCGAGGGTAATTAACTACGTATGGAGACATACAGACCTTGAACGTGCATGTGTGAGAGGTATACATGTATACGTGGGATGTGTGTGTGTGTGCGTGCGCGCATGATCGAGATAAAAGAAAGAAGACATAAGTCATAAGATCAACGACATGGGAGAGACGGATCGGTATGACAATATGCATGCATGTGAGAATGTAGGGAAGAAGGCCCGACAATTGAGCATGTGTTTTTGTGTTTAAGAGATAGTGGCGTGGGCTGGAGCATGCATCTATGGCGAGCAAAGGGAGTGAGGCACAACGATTGTGCAAAAGAGATCAACCTATAAATGCATATGTATGGAGAGACATATATAGTGTGGGTGATAGGAAGCAAGACTCCGTGCGAGAAAGAAATGTTGATGGAGAAACTACAAATAGATACAGAGATGGAGATGCTAGCTAGATGGACATCTGCTAGTTTGGGTGTTGGAGATGACCGCCGGGTGGTTCAGAGGGTGAAGTTATATATGTGTGTGAGAGGGCACTTGACTGCATGTAGAGAGAAACATATGTAGTGTGCCTGATAGGAATCAAGAGTGAGGGCGAGAAAGAAGGTTGATGGAGAAACAGATAAATAGAAAGATAAAGATGCTAGCTAGTGTGCGTTAGAGATAGGAGTCGAGTGGATCAGAAGGCTGAGTTATGTCTCTAGGTGTGAGAGAGATAGAGAGAGGGTGCATGTGAGTCACGTACAAACAGATATCAGCGAGAAATGAGATCCCGAGAGATGGAGTTTTGTGTCTGCGAGAGAGAAAGATATTTCACAACGAGAGTGATAGCTAGAGAGACATATGAGGGAACACCAGATATATCTAGGGAGAGAGAGTGTGTGTGAGCGACATACAAGAGAACAATGGAGAAATATGAGACCCTGGGAGACAGAGTTTGTGTTTGTGTGTGAGAAAGAGATATTTAAGAGGACGAGTCGTAGGTTCTCATATCTAAGGAGCGAAAGACATCTCTGTATGAGGGGTGTGCGAGTGGCACACATGGGAATAGTAGAGATAAATGAGACCCCGGGAGACAAAGTTTTGTTTTTGTGTGACAGAAAGAGATTCCACATGGAGAATCAAAGTTAGAGACACATAGCAGGGAGCGAGATATACTTAGAGAGATATAGAGTGATGAAGGTCGAGGGAGAGAGTACCATCAGTGTGTTACGAAGATAAAAGATCATTGTCGACATATAGGTAGCACGAGAGATACCTGGGAGACGATGAACGCATATAGGTCCAGAGAGATAGTCCTATATAAGCATGAGTGATAGCTATATGAGATGAATATCTGGATTAAAGGGGATTCAAATATTTAAACTGGAGATCACGACATCGATAATATCATAACGCAAATTGGTGTATCAAACATGCATATTCATTTTAATTTGGGCAAACGTGTAATGTTATATAGTTTATCAATATTGGTGATCCATAGATTCTTTAATTACAAACAATGCATGGTTTATATGCAATTAATGTCTAAACGGGATTACACTATATGTTGCGTGTGTGAAACACATTATACATGTTTGAGAAGTAAAAAAAACCACATGAAACACACATTAATTGGAGACAGTTAGCGAGGAATGCATACATTGATTTCAACATAAATTGGTTTCAAATATTTGAAAATCCAAATTGATGGATACAACCTTATGAATCTGAGATCATGCCATTTGTAAACCATATTTATGTATAAATGGTGTTGTGCTTTTGAAAGTATATATAAAAAATGATGTATATAGAATGTAATTCCAACTAAAAATGGATCCCGCCCGAAAAATAGAATACAAACGGGTTTCGAATTGAGTTGGCACGAGCGTAAACATGCACTCTGCAAAATTTGAACGGAGCGGGGAAAGTCGCAGTAACCGCCCGAAACCAAAATCTGCGAGATGGAAATTACTACCGCCTATCCCTGCCACGCAAAGCCTATTTGCTGGATTTCTATAGGTTTCGATGGGGGTAGGTTTGTAATTTCACCCAAATATGATGTAACCTCCTCTCACCCAGATTCATACACGGTGGGCGCCAAAACACAGTGTGTCCTCGGCCGAAATTGACTCCCTCCCTGATTCATATTCATACACGGTGGGCGCCAAAAACAAACTCTCGTCGGCAAATATTCGGTGTATGCAATATTACCGTCCTATCCCCAACCGACTAATGTTGTTGTGATGTAGTAGAAATTTGAAACGGGGGCTAAGCTTGTAAATTTCCTCGCATTTGAGACAAGCGCACCCTGAATACATGGTTCCCCCTTCCTCTCTACCTCCCTTTTCCCCATTTGTACTCCGTGGGCGCCAAAACACCCTCCCCACCCCACCCTCCTCCGTCTGCCGCTGTCCGCCACCCCAACCACCGCCGTCCTCCTCCACCATGACGGAGCTGATACGCTGACGCTGCCGTCCATTTCAAGAGATCAACCTCTCTCATCCAGGGCTTCGGACCGGGATCCTTGAATCCCGTCCTCTCGCTTCATCCCCGTCGTCGTCCACCTTGCCGGTGCCACTCCTACGACCGTCTCGTCCACCGCGCCCCGCCGCCACCGTCTACCCTCCTAGATCTGGTTCCATGCTGCCGACAGCCATCGCTACCACAACACCATCAAATTCTCAGCAGATGCGTACACAGCGCCGCACTAGAGGCGGTACTCTTTCGTATCTACTCAACTTAGTTATCGCAGCAAGAAAATAGATCACCACTGCTTTACTCTGATTTCTTGTCTTGGTTGCGAAGTTGCCTTTGTCTGGTTTGCACCTTCAGATCCGCCATGGCACGCTCAACACTATACTCCCAAAGCTTATGGTTTCCCCCTTTTATATTCCACACTAGTTAAATCACAGTATACTAAATTTTTCAGAGCTCGCCAGAGTTCGCCGGTGCGAACGAAGGGGCTCGGGTGGTTGTGGGGCCTCGCCGAACGAAGAAAACTCGACGCGGGTGGGGGTTGGGCGGGGGTGGGGGTAGGGGTGGAGGAGGAATACAGGCGGTGGGGGCCGGTGGTCCGGCCAGCGGCCCGTGCGGTGTTCTGTATGGGAAGAATTAGAGACGAGGAAGAAGATGGGTTAGGAGATGTAGGATCTTCATCCAACCGCCTGAAATGGTCGAGAGACAGCTGGGAGTTGCATTCTTAATGCGCTCTAGTTTATCATGTGTGGGTACTGCGCAACCAACATTTTATTATCCAAAATCTGCTTGCTCTTCTCTACCATGTTCCTCTTCCGTTCTTCTTTAATGTGTACTCTCTCCGTTCCTAAATACAAGTCTTTGTATAGATTCCACCATGGACTACATATGGAGCAAAATGAGTGAATCTACACTCTAAAATGTATCTGGATACATCTGTATGTGATCCATAGTGGAAATATCTACCAAGACTTATATTTTGGAACGGAGGGAGTATGATAGTAGTACAGTATGTTCCTTGTACTGAAGATGAGCAGGGACATTTGCAGTGTAGAGGTCTATACGGTCGGTTGTGATGGACAATTTGAGCCTCTTTGATTCGTAAGATCTTCTAAACATAGGAATAGGATTTGTAGTGGCCTGCCCACTTGAATCCTATAAGAATAGTAAGGAAATGCGGGGAGTTGTGTCGCCTTTGAGAGTTACACTGATATTAACAGTACCGCACTTTCACTTGAAGAGAGCTGGTATCCGAAGCCTTTCTAGCCGTACCGGCAAACTAGCACATATATTCCAGCAAGTTCCACTTTGCTGATTTTACTCTGATGCTTAAGGTTTTCCCGTTATATCTACACTATGATCTGTGTAGCTGCTTTATGTCGCACTAGCAGCAGTCCACTCTTGAAAATAAACACTGCAATGACTTACAAAATTGGCACCAAGGCATTGAGTGCCATTCTGGATGTAATGAAACTCATACGCTCCCCACCTATTGACTCTTGTTCAGAATATGATCCTAATGACTCTTGTTCAAAATTACCACATATAGAGAGACAATATGGAATTGCATTTCTTTGGGCGCTGTGATTCATCATGAATGGGCAACCAACATTGTATGCGATGAAGCGGAACCTCAAGAATATGCTTCCTCGTATGTTCTTTAACATGTTCCTCTTTGTTTATTCTATATTTAGTATGTACAGTATGTTCCTTGTTAGGAAGGGGCACAGGGACATCTGCAGTCAATAGCTGATAGAGCTGGCCTATACGTGATCAATAGGCTTTCAATTACTAGCGGCAATACAACATCGTATTTTCAAGCTAGTTCCACTTTCCTGATTTATATATCATGGTTATGGTGTACCCCTGTTATGTACACTATGATCTGCCTAGTTGCTGTGTGCTCTTGTTATCATGGTTTGGCAATAAACTCTCTATACACTATATTATGAACCTATCATCTGCCAACTATCCTTACTTCTAGAGCCTATTTTTTTGTACTTGTGCCAGATTATATAAATGCACGCACCATATTACAGCACACATGAGCTCTCTCATCAGAATCCAGTGATAGCACACAAGTGTTTACATGGGCGCCCCTATATTAGAATATCAACTGCATTACAAAGATAATCTCACAACTATTTATGTTTTCATGGTTCTCAGATATTGTACGCAATTACAGTGAATATCAGAATCCGCGCATCAGAAGAATATTGTGGAACACTGCAATGACTTACAAAATTGGAACCAAGGTATTGAGTGCCATTCTGGAAGCAATGAAACTCATACGCTCCCCACCTGTTGATTCTTGTTCAGAATATCATCCTAAAGACTATTCTAACCTCGAGGAGTCAAAGGCAGATGGCCTGTCCTGTTCACCCATCAAGGTGCCTGTTCTAATTTGGCAAGGTTTTATTGATTGCGCGTATCTTGCATATGTTGTCGTGCATTTCTTCTACTTTGTTGCACCGCCATCTGCTTAGTTTCTCATCATATAACTCGAGATGCCATGCCCATCCATTATCAATACATATTCCATCTGTCATCATACCATGTTTTTCCACTCAAATGTTGTTCTTGTGCATCATACATCAAAAAGGAAGAGGGTGATTGCCGAAACCGAAGGAGCACCAGCAAAGTCCTTGAAAAACGTGGTGGTGTCGGAGAAATCAGACAGCGCCCCACTTATATTAGTTGTACAACCAGTGACACAAAACGTAGGACCGACTCCAGCAGACTGTACCCATACTTCACTAGCCACACCACTAGCCCCACCACACAAGACCTACACTCCAGCAAAAGGTATACCGATTTCATTTGCCATATCACCAGCCATACCATAGAAAAATCCCACTCCAGCAAAAAGTACAGCAAGTCCACCGGCCGAAGACCTATCCCAACTGCAGAGACGACCGATTCCTGCAGATTGGAACCCCATTCCATTTATTTCCAGTATAAAAGACAATGCTTTCAATGTTGTTAGGGACTACGTGCATATATTCCCATCATGGGAAGATTATAGTGAAGACAAACACCATTTTCACATCTTCTTGTCCAACTTACGTGTAAGTGCTATTATTCATGGTTATTATTTTCCTGTTTTCTGCTGATCGAACACATCAATGATTTACATTACATTGTTGTAACTAGGCGAGGGTCAATCTGGATAGTCATGACGAGCAAAGCTTGCTTGTGCTTTTCAAGGAAGCATTGCAGCAGTATCGGTGTTACCTGAGGAAATCACACTTTGATGGCAAGTCTATAAACAAATTTCCGGTGAAGTCTCTCGTGCTAAATTTAGAAGACATTGAATGAAAAAACCTTGTTATGCACTGGTCTGGTTCCCAGGATGAGGTACTGTCTATGAAATCACATGACAATTTGAACTTCTACTTTTCTGCATGTGCCTTACGGATCTTTTTTGCAGGAAATCTACTCGAAGAAGAAATCCAGTTTGAAAAGAACGACATGATATCACAAATATGCTGCCCGCTGCTTTGCTCTTGTTAGTACCTATTGACTGTTGTCCTGTATCACTGTACTTGCATACATACCTGGTTCATTATGTGACATCAGTATGCATGATAGCTTGCTTATCAATTGTTCGCTCCAAATTATCTGATCTGTATGAATGGTTACATTAGTGTAGAATATATCCAATGCCAATGAATTTTTTTAGCTCTGCATTGTTCTTGTAAGTACATGCTGTCCTTTATCAGTATACTTATATTGACAGGTAGTTGTTCATGTACCATCATTCTGCAGCTTATTTTCCTTTGCCCTCCATTTTCTACACATCATATCTATATTTACTCTTACCATAAGGTTGGTACTGAAGAAGTTAGTTGTGCATTGCTCTTGGATGTGCCTTTTGCCTATATCGCTGCACATACATTTATAGCTACTTGGTTATGTAGCATCACTCTTCATCTTATCTTAAATATTCTCCATTTTTTCGTATATTATCACATCTATATATACTCTTAACAAAATGTAGAATAAAGGCAATGCTTATGAAGAAGATTCTGTGGTAAACTTATTGAATTCCCCCCCCCATCAGCATGGACAAGGGCTTTATAGAGCCTGTCTTCACCAGTAATGTAAGTTTGTCCTTCTCAAGCCTTCAAACTTTGTTGTGTATATTTGGTTAGGCATGACTGCAACAGCTATTTATTTTGGGTGTTTGCATCAAATTGCATGTTTAAAGTTTATTATGTAGTTCATAAACACAAGTTTGTCCTTCTCAATTTAAGTTTTCAGTTGTACAACCAAGTTCCTTCTTCATACCATGTAAATTAAACTATGCAGAGCAAGTGATCTTCTTTTGCACTTCATGTATGCTTCTGTTCTTCATCCGTAATCCAGTGGTGTGGTGAACCTACCCACTACAACACAATGTCATATTCCACAATGTCTTAACTATGAACAATGTCATATCATTCTTTTATTATTTAAACCATCTCTTTATTTGCCAATCTGAAATGGGATAAATTGACAGCACACTAACCATTCATACTTATGAGTTCTTGATCTGTAATCCAGTGGTGTCGTGAAACTGCTAACTCCTTCACAATGTCATTTCCTGCCTTGTCTTGACCTGAACAATACCATATTGTGTTAATGCATTTTTAAACTGTGTCACTTTATTCGTCAGTAAGAAATGTGATGAATTGTCAGCACTGATACTTTTATGTGCAAAACATGTCATCTGTCTTCTTGTTTATCTTTCAGAGTGAGGAAGATATAAGTGTTGAACAAGCGCAGTCTCTTCATCTTGCTTAGGTGCTTGCGCTGCAGCTCGCCAACAAGGCTAACCTTTCTTGAACTCTATTGAAGTGATGTCGGTTTTTATATTATTTTGTCGGCGTGTTTATTTGCACTGGTGGCGATCTTTGATGCCCAGTGTATGTAATTTGCTGTCTGCTTGTGCTTTATTATCATAGTGGCGAACTTTGATGCCAAGTGGATGTAATATGCCGTAATTTCTTTATTGTATAGTCTAGGTTTTTTCTTATTCACGATGTTGTAGTTATTTTACTGTATATATATCCTGTCTATGCAATAAAGCGGCCAAACCGTAAAATTACGGTACATAATCGGGCCATCATGCAATCACGATGTATGACATGCATCATGGGCCCCATCAAACTGGCCCACTAGTAGATTCGGGCCTTTAATAGGCCGAGTAACCCCCGGCCCTCTTTTCGCAAGAAAACTCAATGGGCTTTTAGGAGGGTGAGAAGTAGGTTGGGCCTGAAACATGCCGAACAGCTCACGGGCCGGCAGCAGCCCGAAATGGACCCCGACCCATGATTGTGCGAATCAAATCACGGGCTTTTAACAGGCCAAAATTGTCTCGGTCCTTGTTTGGCCCAATCAGATATCGGCTGCGAGTAGGCCGGATGCAAACCGGGCCGTATTTAGGCCCAACTATATGACGGGCTTTTAACATGCCGAAATTAATATAGGGCCAAAATGTTAAACGGGCCCTTAACAGGACGAAACTAATATCAAGCCGAATTACTAAATGGGCCTTTTGCAAGTGGGCCCAAAAGCATAGCGTCCAGTTAACGGGCCGAATCTGATATGGGCCATAATTGAGGCCGAAGCCTCTTAAAGGATCGGACCTGATCTGGGCCGTGATTTGGCCCAGAACATGGGAGGCTTTTAACGGGCCGGATCTCATATGGGCCATTATTAGGCCCGGAACGTGGCAGGCCATTAATGGACCGGATCTAATATGGGCCGGCATTTGGCCCAAAACATGGCAGCCAGTTAATGGGCCGGCCTACTAGGGTCCTCAAAATCTTGTGGGCCTATAGCTGGGCCGGCCCATTAGTGTCGGTGAAATCTCGTGGGCCTTTAGCTGGGCCGGCCCATTATGATCCGCAAGAATTTTGTGGGCCTTTACCTGGGCTGGCCCATTATGGCACACAAAAATCTTGTGCGCCTTTACCTGGGCCGGCCCATTATGGCCCACAAAATCTTGTGGGCCTTTAGCTGGGCCAGCCCATTATGGTCCGCAAAATCTCGTGGGCCTTTAGCTGGGCCGGCCCATTATGTTCCGCAAAATCTTGTGGGCCTTTAGTTGGGCCGGCCCATTTAAACTTGATGGGCCGTGCCACGTGTCGATGTATCATAGGCGCCTTCTGTCCAATGAGTGGATGACATCTGTTCCCAACGATGAGCCGACACGTGTTTCCTCCAGCCAATGATGATTTTACACATGGAAAATCCCCATTGGTCAGGGCTGTTAACGGGTTATCGGATCCAAAACCCGACCCGATAACTTAACGGCGTTCCGTTACAGTGGATGCCACGTGTCGGTCACCCTTTACGAAAGCACTTCTGTGATGCGCGATTTATCGTCATGGAAGTGGACACTTCCGTGATGATAATTTTGGTAATGTCATGGAACACTTCTACGACAGCACAGGTATGACTATCTTGATTCTGTCATAAAATCGTCATGGATGTACATGCATGACAAAAAAATGTGACCTACTGTGACAAACACGTATCATCACGGAAGTGTATTTTTTTGTAGTGAAATGATCTACATCAACATTGAGCCATCACATCTTCAACACCTACATGAAGTCATCATCGACAAAACCCAAGGTTAGTTCATCCCTCTTAGGGGGGATCTCACATCTAGGGGGAGCTTTACTCTAAGAATTGAGCTAAAGCAACTCTAATGGTGTGAACACAACAATGCATTATGTAAAAGTGGCAACCCCACTTGAGCTTAAACGATGAGTATGACCTATGATCAAATGTTCTCATTTGACTCCTAAGTCAATATACTCATATATATATGACCTAGTCATCACCAATTGCCTGATAGATGCTAGAATTGTTGTGCATGTTTTGCCACATATTTCATCTGTCATTTTATTGTGTGAGCATGTCATTTGCATATTTTACTCATTCAAGGACATCCACTTGTTGTTTTGATTGATTGGTTTCTTTTCTTTTGCCAAGTGGATGGACAAGAATGCCTAAGAACCTTCTCTAGCTATCTATGCTTTTCTTGTCTCAAACTCTATTCATGCTACATCAAAAGTTTGATCAAGTCAGATTCGAACCACTCTGTGTGAGGAGCACTCGGAGTCCCCGTTTCGTCATAGACTTAAAACTTCCAAAACTACTTTGTGTGTTTTGGTCTGACCGATTCATCCATTTAGGTCATACCGAGATCACTAAGTTGATCTAGGTTTTCAATCTCGGTGCAACCGATTTGAACTTTTTGGTCACACCGAGTTGCAGTAACTGCTTGCAGTTATGCATCTCGGTGCCACCGAGTTGTTCCACTCGGTCACACCAACAGGGTCAGGCTATATATATCCCCAGGCCAAAATTTGGAAATTTCTCCGAACGCCTTTGCCCACGCTCAGCCTGCTCTACCTCCCTGGGTCTCCGGGTCGTCCTCCTCGTCGCCAGCTGCCTCCCGCCACTGGTCTCTGCCACCATCAATGGGAATCGACTCCGCCATTGCCGCCGTAGTAGGTCCATCGCCGCAGTTAGGGTATGGACTTGATCCTTGTGCAAATCTCACTCCGATTCCTAGCACATTGTTTTGCCATGTATCTTGCCACGATTGAGATCATCCTATCCAGTAAAATCACTCCATAGTTTAGTTGTGGATTGAAAACTTAGGGTTAGGTTTCCGCCGAAATCATCTCGGACCAACCGAGTTCTAGAAATCGGTTCCACCAATTTGGTTAAAGCCATTGCACATGTGATTCTAGGTTTGACCGAGAATTGCAAATCGGTTTGACCGAGATCAGGACTTTGTGAAACCCTAGCAGTCTCGGTGCCACCAAACTGTGATTCGGTCTGACCGAGTTCACTAGTTTAGGTTCCAAAATCTGCTTCGGTATCACCGAGTTTTCAAATCGGTAGATCCGAAATGCTTTTTATGGAAAACTAAAACTAAGTTTTTGACTCATTCTTTTGCAAAAACCTCTGTACTTTGTGATGCTCATCTACTCTACCTCATCTATATCTATTCACAGGGTCTGCTGTCAGTGTTTGCACCATGTCAGATCAAAGTGACAGTTAGAACAAGTCTGAGGAGCAAGTTCACTTGAGGGAGGGCACTAGTCCCTCTAGCAGCTATGATGGTAGCAGGAGCACACCCAGCAACTTACCTAAGGTAGCCACCAGGGCCAGAAAGAAGAGAACCTCAGATTATAAGGATGAAGACTATGTGGCTGTTGAGGATGAGGCCACCTCCAAAAACAAGGTGCTGAAGAAGGAATATGGCACAACTGCTGCCACTAAGCCTGGTATGAGGACCAAAGCACCTACAAGAAGAATTCCCATGTCTAAAGCCAGAGCCTCTACTCAAGTATCTTTGGAATCTAAACCCAAAGAGGCTGCTGCAGAAGGGAAGAAAAGGAAGGAAAAGGTCAAGAAGACCATGGCCAGGGTTGTTGCAAAGCCCTCCATCATGGAAGAAGAAGAGGAAGAGGTTGCTGCACCAGCACCTAAAGCTCAAAAGCTTATGGGAGATGCTATAAGATCAGGGGCTTCTCCATCAAAGCCGAAAGAAGCTCCCAATGCAGCTGCACCAAAGCCCAAAGCTGCACCCAAGAGGAATACAAGGAATATTCCTGCTGGAGAGAAGAACAAGGCCCCAGTGCCTGAAGCAGCTCTAGAAGAAGAAGATGATGATGAGACACATGTCTTGAGGAAGTTGAAGCCCAAAATTCCAGATCACAATGATGTTCATCCAGTAGCTGAGGACATGAAGCTCAGGAAGGATGCAGGACTTAGACAGTGGAGATTGACTGATCCCTATGCAGTCAAGAGAAGAACTGCTGTGGACTACAGGTTCCATACAAAGGAACAACATGACTTCTATGAGATAGTGCTGCTTGACAAGAAACCAATAGTCTATGATATGAGATGGGTGGACTGGAAGTACATCTGGGAAAATGAAGAACACTATCCTAGAGTCTATGATAGTTTCAAGTCTTGTGGAGTAGAGAACTTTGTTGGGCAGAAGCTCACAAAGTGGAATGATGAGCTTATTATGAAGTTCTACTCCACAACTCATTTCTACCCAGATGGAAGGATTGTCTGGATATCTGAAGGTACTAGGTACCAATCAACAGTTGAAGAATGAGCAAATTGATCAATGCTCCTAAGGAGAATGAGGATGACTTGGATGTCTATGCCAAGAAGAAGAAGGATCACAACTCCATGGCACATATGTACAAAGAGATCCCAGATGCTGCTCTTGAGACACACAAATTTGGAACAGTACATTACCTTTTGCCAGGTTTGCCAACAATCAACTGGATGCTCAGGAAGACTCTATTGCCAAAGTCAGGTGATCACAAGATGATCAGAGGCCATGCAATTAGCCTGCTTCACATATTTGATGTGCCTCAAAAGTTCAAAGTCATGACCCTAATTGTGGAAACTATCAAGAGGACAGCTGCTGATCAAAAGAGAAGTTGTGGGTATGCCCCACAGATCCAAGAACTAATCAACTCCAAGATGGGCACTGGCACATATCTCTTGGACAAGGATCACATGCCCATCTACCTAGACTTTGAGGACACCATAGTAGTGATGGATGAAAATGAACCATCTTCTTTGCAAGCACCAGAGAAGAAGGAGAAGGCAAGGGCTGAGAAGGCTGCTAAGATGCCAACTGCTGAAGAGGCATCTCAGATTTTCTTGAAGAGAAAGCAAGATCAGCTTGGCTACTTGATTGCCTCCACTCCGAGGATTGAAAAGGGTTTGGCCACCCTGACTCAAAACCAGGAGAGCTTGGAGAGGATCATAGAGCAGAAATTCAATGATTTATATGTGAAGCTCACTGAGATACAGTCAGTTGTTGAGCAACTTCAGGATGAAGTGCAGGAGAAGAAGGGCAAGACTACCAGTGATGCATTTGCTAGAGTGCCTAGATGTCAAAGATCTGCTGCAGTGCCAGTTACAGACACCAGAGCAACTTCATCTGCACCAGCAACAACTTCAGTACCACCAGCTCCAGTAGCCACTCCATCAGCTCCATCAACCTCAACTGATGCCTTTGTCCTTGGAGTTTTATCTACACCACCACCTGAAGACCAAGCCTGAGAGTCATTTAGTACTATGCATTTTCTATGAACTTGTTGGTAACTTGTTGCCAAAGGGGGAGAAAAATGTATAGATCATAGGCTTCGAGAGAGAGAGAGTGTTGCTTTTATTCTCTCTTGTTTTGGTGGTTAAACTTTGTTATTTGCTTGTTTGAGATACTCTATGCTTCTGTGTGATACTTGGATGATCATGTGGTTGATCATATATGATGCTACCTTAATGCTTGTTGGATGACATTATCCTTTTATATCTATATGATCATTCACTTTGCTTGGTGATGAGTGCATGTATTTAATTATTATCATTTTGAGCGCTCCACCAAGATGTATGTGACATGGAAGAGTAACCCATGATCCTAACTCATTGTGCATTTGCAGTACAAAGCAAATTTAGGGGGAGCTCTTGCTTTTCACATACTTCTCAAAGCGACAATGTTTTTCAATCTTATTGTCATTTGCCGAAGCTTTGATCTATATGTTGTCATCAATTACTAAAAAGGGGGAGATTGAAAGTGAAACTATCCGTAGGTGGTTTTGGTAATTCCTAACAACATATAGCTCATTGAGCTAATGCTATTTCAAGATAAATATTTCGGGTAAGCTCAATGATTGGCATGGCATGGATGAGAAAAGTGGACCCCTCAAAATGCTAAGGACAAAAGGATTGGCTCAAGCTCAAAGCTCAAGAGTCTACATTTTCTATTTTAGTGATCCAAGATCACATTGAGTCTATAGGAAAAGCCAATACTATCAAGGAGGGATGAGGTGTTGCTTAATGAGGTTCTTTCTCAAAATGCTTAGTGATATGCTCCAAAGCTCTCAACTACTTTCTCACATCCACATATGACCTAAACCAAAAGTCAAACTCGACACCACCGATTCTTTCCATCCGGCGCCACCGAGTTCAGATGTCATAGCCACTGCCACAAACCCTAGGCAAATCGGTCTCATTGAGATGGGATTGTAATCTCTCTGTTTCCCTTCGTAACGTTTCGGTACCACCGAGATGAGCGATCGGTCCCACCGAGATTGCAATGTAAACTCTCTGTTTTCCTTTCGTAACATTTCGGTCTCACTGAAATGAGCGAATCGGTCCCACCGAGTTTACCTGACCAACTCTCTGGTTAACTTATTACCAAACTCCGTCTCATCAAGTTTGTGTAATCGGTCTCACCAAGATTACAGTATGCCCTAACCCTAACCATATTGTTCCTACCGAGTTGCATGTCGGTCCCACCGAAAATCCTAACGGTCACAAGATTTGTTGAATCGGTCCGACCGAGTTTCTCAATTCGGTCCCACCGAGATTGGCAAGTTGTGTGTAACGGTTAGATTTTGTGTGGAGGCTATATATACCCCTCCACCTCCTCTTTATTCATGGAGAGAGCCATCAGAACGAACCTACACTTCCAACTTGCATTTTCTGAGAGAGAACCACCTACAGTTGTGTTGAGGCCAAGATATTCCATTCCTACCATACAAATCTTGATCTCTAGCCTTCCCCAAGTTGCTTTCCACTCAAATCTTCTTTCCACCAAATCCAAATCATATGAGAGAGAGTTGAGTGTTGGGGAGACTATCATGTGAAGCACAAGAGCAAGGAGTTCATCATCAACACACCATTTGTTACTTCTTGGAGAGTGGTGTCTCCTAGATTGGCTAGGTGTCACTTGGGAGCCTCCGACAAGATTGTGGAGTTGAACCAAGGAGTTTGTACGGGCAAGGAAATCGCCTACTTCGTGAAGATGTACCGCTAGTGAGGCAAGTCCTTCGTGGGCGACGGCCATGGTGGGATAGACAAGGTTGCTTCTTCGTGCACCCTTCATGGGTGGAGCCCTCCATGGACTCGCGCAGCCGTTACCCTTCGTGGGTTGAAGTCTCCATCAACGTGTATGTATGATAGCACCACCTATCGGAACCACGACAAAAACATCTGTGTCTCCTATTTGCGTTTGCACTCTCCAAACCCTTCCCTTTAGATTCTTGCAAGTTGCATGCTTTACTTTCCGCTGCTCATATAGTCTTTGCATGCTTACTTGAATTGTATTAAGATTGCTTGACTTGTGCTAAGTCTGCTAAAATATGCCAAAGACTAAAATTGGGAAAAGGCTAAGCTTTTATTTGGTCAAGTAGTCTAATCACCCCCCCTCTAGACATACTTTTGATCCTACAAGTGGTATCAGAGCTTTGGTCTCCATTTTCTTTGATTTCCATAACTTTTGGTAATCATAGCCTTGGTTTCACAACCTAGGAGAGTATGGCGTCTAGGGAGGGAAACTATCACCGTAGAGGTCCTTACTTTGATGGTACTAATTTTGCTAGTTGGAAGCATAAGATGAAAATGCATATTCTTGGACATAACCCCGCCGTTTGGGCTATTGTGTGTATTGGCTTGAAAGGTGAATTCTTTGATGAGAGAGAACCAAACCGTGAAGCTAGCGCGGAAGAGTTGAAGATGTTGCAATACAACGCTCAAGCTTGTGATATCCTCTTCAACGGATTGTGCCCCAAAGAATTCAATAAAATTAGCCGTCTTTAGAATGCAAAGGAAATTTGGGACACTTTGATTGATATGCATGAAGGTACCGACTCCGTCAAGGAATCCAAGTTGGATGTGCTTCAAAGTGAACTTGACAAGTTCAAGATGAAGGATGGTGAAGGCGTCGCTGAAATGTACTCTAGGCTTGCTCTCATTACAAATGAGATCGCCGGCTTAGGAAGTGAAGAGATGACCGACAGATTCATCATCAAGAAGATCCTAAGAGCCTTGGATGGAAAATATGATACCATGTGCACATTGATCCAAATGATGCCCAATTACAAGAATCTCAAGCCAACGGAGGTCATTGGAAGAATTGTTGCTCATGAGATGTCAAGGATAAGGAGGAGCTCCACAACACATCAAGTGGTGCTTACAAAGCCTCATGTGAAGCTCCCACATCATCAAGTGAGAAACAAACCTTCAATGAAGAATTGAGCCTAATGGTGAAGAACTTTAACAAGTTCTACAAGAGTAGAAGCAAGGAAAGAAGCTCCAAGTCAAGGTTCTACAATGACAAAAGATCTTCTAGTCAAGAGCATAATTGATACAATTCTGGAAGACCCGGACAGTATTCCAATGAGTGTACGGCTCCCTACAAGAGAAGAGAAGAATCACCTAAGAGAAGTAGAAGAGCAGAATCACAACCAAGAGAGAGAAGGAGTAGAGATGATCGTTATGAACGAAGAACATCCCGTAGAAGCAAGGATTCGGAAAGGAAGGACAAGTCATCAAGGAGCTACACAAAACGAAGACATCAAGCTCATGTTGGTGAATGGGTATCCGGCTCCGACTCCGACAATCACTCCGAGAGAAGCTATCACTCCGACTCCGAACATACTCAAGATGAAGGTGTCGCCGGTCTAGCACTTGTGTCAACCAACTCCTATGACATATTTGATTCACCAAATGAAGGACTTGGAAGATGCTTCATGGCTAAAGGCCCAAAGGTATCACACCCCGAGTATGTTGATTTCAATAGTGATGAAGATGACTTGTTAGGTGATGATGATTTACTTGTTGACAACTCTAGTGATGAATACTATGATGAAACATCAATTAATCATGTTAATCAAGATAAAAGAATGACAATGATAAGGAGAAGATTGAGCTTCTAACTAAAGAACTAAACACTCTTAAGTTAGCTCATGAAACTATCTTAGGGGATCATCGAGAACTTTTGAGGACTCGTGAGAAGTTACTTTTTGAAAAGCTCAATCTTGAGCAAGAGCATGAGTTCTTAAAAGCAATCAATGATGATCTTCGCAAGAAAAGTTCTTCTTACATTGCCAAGCATTTACTCTTATCTACTTTCATGCCTCAAGTCAAGTCTAGTAACAAGAACAAGAAGGATTCTTCCTCTAGTAGTAACAATAATCATGCTAAATCCAATATTGTTGCTTCTAGTAGTTCTCTTGATTCCACTAATGATTCTCTTAGCCAAGTTACACTTGAGCAAGAAAATAGCTTATTGAAGGGAATTATAGAGAAAGGTGTATACAAGAGCCTTGCCAGGAGTAAGCAATTCGAGGAAATTGTACACAACCAAGGAAGGCACCAGAAGAATCAAGGTGTTGGTTTTGAACGAAAGTTCAATGCCAATGGAGTTGAGTGGGAAGAAGATCAATACCCCAAGACGAAGTTTGTTCCTCAACAAGGGAAGTATGATCCCACTTCCTTCAAGGGAACACAAGCTCAAGATGATCTTCCACCACAAGACCACAAAAACAAAGGCAAGGACAAGGTTCAAGAGGAGATTGATGCATTTGAAGAAGCTCCTAAGGCCTTGGTCAAGTGGGTTCCCAAGACTACGTCAAGTTCTAATTCATCAAGAACAACTTCAACTCCAAGGATTCCCATCAAGACGATGTGGATCCCGAAGAAGAAGAACTAGAGAGTTCTTGAGGGTGACTCCGCCAACATTCTTCACTCATATCATTATGTCAAGGACAAGTGCAATCAACTTCCACATCCTGCACTAGTTCAAGGAGTCACAAACCCTCATGTTGGAAAGGCAAGGGACAAGGTAACCTAATGCTTTCATGGACATCATATTGTGTGTGCATCACTCTATGTCTATGGATATACTTGTTTGTTCCTTGTGGGACTAACCCGTGTAGGTATTGAAAGTGTAACTCACTCCAAAGGATTGCTCCAAATGATCTACATCAACATTGAGCATCCACATCTTCAACACCTACATGAAGTCATCATCGACAAAACCCAAGGTTAGTTCATCCCTCTAAGGGGGGGATCTCACATCTAGGGGGAGCTTAACTCTAAGAATTGAGTCAAAGCAACTCTAATGATGTGAACACATCAATGCATTATGTAAAAGTGGTAACCCCACTTGAGCTTAAACAATGAGTATGACCTATGATCAAATGTTCTCATTTGACTCCTAAGTCGATATACTCATATATAGATGACCTAGTCATCGCCAATTGTTTGATAGATGCTAGAATTGGATGTGCATGTTTTTCCACATATTTCATTTGCCATTTTGTTGTGTGAGCATGTTGGTTGCATATTTAACTCATTCGAGGACATCCACTTGTTGCTTTGATTGATTGGCTTCTTTTCCTTTTGCCAAGTGGATGAACAAGAATGCCTAAGAACCTTCTCTAGCTATCTATGCTTTTCTTGTCTCAAACTCTATTCATGCTACATCACAAAATTAGATCAAGTCAGATTCGAACCACTATGTGTGAGGAGCACTCGGAGTCCCCGATTCATCATGGACTTAAACTTCCAAAACTTCTTTGTGTGTTTCAGTCTGACCGAGTCTTCCATTTTGGTCATACCGAGATCACTAAGTCGATCTAGGTTTTCAATCTCGGTGCAACCGATTTGAACTTTTCGGTCTCACCGAGTTGCTGTAACTGTCAACAGTTATGCATCTCAGTGCCACCGAGTTGTTCCACTTGGTCACACCGACAGGGTCGGGCTATATATACACACGGGCAAAAATTTGGAAAACTTTCTCCAAACCACTTCACCCGCGCATAGCTCGCTCTGCCTCCTAGGACTTCGGATCATCGACTTCGTCGCCAGCCGCCTCCAGTCGCTGGTCTCCGCCGCTGTCAACGGAATTCATCCCCGCCGTTGCCGCCATAGCGAGTTCATCGCCAAACTAGGGTATGGACTCGATCACAGTGCTATCCCCGTCCAATTCCTAGCACATTGTGTTCATTATGATTCTTGCCACGATTGAAACACCTCTATCTAGTCAAAACAATCCTTAGAATAGATGTGATTTGAAAATTTAGGGTTAGGTTTCCGCCGAAACCATCTCGGACCCACCGAGTTAAAAAACTCGGTCCCACCGATTCGGCTAACGCCATTGCACAAGTGACTCTCGGTGTGACCGATTTTAGAACTAAGTGAAACCCTAGCAGTCTCGGTGCCACCGAACTATGACTCGGTCTGACCGAGATCACTGGTTCAGGTTCCAAAAGCTGCTTTGGTATCACCGAGTTTGAAAATCGGTTGATCCAAAAGCTGTAGGTATTGAAAGTGCACCTCACTCCAATGGATTGCTCCAAATGATCTACATCAACATTGAGAATCCACATCTTCAACACCTACATGAAGTCATCATCGACAAAACCCAAGGTTAGTTCATCACTCTTAGGGGGGACCTCACATCTAGGGGGAGCTTTACTCTAAGAATTGAGCTAAAGCAACTCTAATGGTGTGAACACAAAAATGCATTATGTAAAAGTGGCAAACCCACTTGAGCTTAAACGATGAGTATGACCTATGATCAAATGTTCTCATTTGACTCCTAAGTCAATATACTCATATATAGATGACCTAGTCATCGCCAATTGCTTGATAGATGCTAGAATGGTTGTGCATGCTTTGCCACATATTTCATCCGTCATTTTATTGTGTGAGCATGTCATTTGCATATTTTACTCATTCAAGGACATCCACTTGTTGTTTTGATTGATTGGTTTCTTTTCTTTTGCCAAGTGGATGGACAAGAATGCCTAAGAACCTTCTGTAGCTATCTATGGTTTTCTTGTCTCAAACTCTATTCATGCTAGATTACAAAGTTTGATCAAGTCAGATTCGAACCACTCTGTGTGAGGAGCACTCGGAGTCCCCGTTTCGTCATAGACTTAAAACTTCCAAAACTTCTTTGTGCGTTTTGGTTTGATCGATTCATCCATTCCGGTCATACCAAGATCACTAAGTCGATCTAGGTTTTCAATCTTGGTGCAACCAATTTGAACTTTTCGGTCACACGGAGTTGCAGTAACTGCTTGCAGTTATGCATCTCGGTGCCACCGAGTTGTTCCACTCGGTCACACCAACAGGGTCAGGCTATATATATCCCCGGGCCAAAATTTGGAAATTTCTCCGAACCCCTTTGCCCGCACTCAGCCTCCTCTGCCTCCCTGGGTCTCCGGATCGTCCTCCTTGTCGCCAGCTGCCTCCCGCCATTGGTCTCCGCTGCCGTCAACGGGAATCGACTCCGCCGTTGCCGCCGTAGCAGGTCCATCACCGCACTTAGGGTATGGACTTGATCCTTGTGCTTATCTCACTCCGATTCCTAGCACATTGTTTTTCCATGTATCTTGCCATGATTGAGAGCATCCTATCCAGCAAAATCACTCCGTAGTTTAGTTGTGGATTGAAAACTTAGGGTCAGGTTTCCGCCGAAATCATCTCGGACCAACCGAGTTGTAGAAATCGGTTCCACCGATTTGGCTAAAGCCATTGCACATGTGACTATCGGTCTGACCGAGAATTGCAAATCGGTGTGACCGAGATCAGGACTTTGTGAAACCCTAGCAGTCTCGGTGCCACCGAACTGTGACTCGGTCTGACCGAGTTCACTAGCTTAGGTTCCAAAAGCTGCTTTGGTATCACCGAGTTTTCAAATCGGTAGATCCGAAATGCTTTCTGTGGAAAACTAAAACTAAGTTTTTGACTCATTCTTTTGCAAAAACCTCTAGACTTTGTGATGCTCATCAACTCTACCTCATCTATATCTATTCACAGGGTCTGCTATCAATGTTTGCACCATGTCACATCAGAGTGACAGTTAGAACAAGTATGAGGAGCAAGTTCACTTGAGTGAGGGTACTAGTCCCTCTAGCAGCTATGATGGTAGCAGGAGCACACCCAACAACTTACCTAAGGCAGCCACCAGGGCCAGAAAGAAGAGAACCTCATATTCTGAGGATGAAGACTATGTGGCTGTTGAGGATGAGGCCACCTCCAAAAAGAGGCTACCGACAGAATAGTGGAGTGGGCTTTGGAGTTATCCAGCTTTGGCTTGAAGCTTGAAAGCACATCAACTATCCAGAGCAGGGCACTGGCAGATTTTACTGCATATTGGATGCCAACCCCTGGTGAGGAAGTACCAGAGACAGTAATCCCCGGCAAGGAATCACCCCAAGAATGGATTTTGTATTTCGATGTCGCCTTTTCCCTACAAGGTGCAGGGGCTAGCATGCTTCTTGTTGCCCACTTCGGGGAGCACCTGAAGTACGTCCTCCATATGCATTTTGCCCGGAAAGAGGCAACCAACAATACAACAAAGTACTGATAACCCACAAGTATAGGGGATCGCAACAGTTTTCGAGGGTAAAGTATTCAACCCAAATTTATTGATTCGACACAAGGGGAGCCAAAGAATATTCTCAAGTATTAGCAGCTGAGTTTTTAATTCAACCACACCTGAAAGACTTAATATCTGCAGCAAAATATTTAGTAGCAAAGTAGTATGGAAGTAATGGTAACGGTGGCAAAAGTAACAGTAGCAGTTTTCTAGTAATCGTAACACTGGCAACCAAGTAACTAAACAAAGATCAATATGTGAAAAGCTCGTAGGCATTGGATCAATGATGGATAATTATGTCGGATGCGATTCCTCATGCAACAGTTATAACATAGGGTGACACAGAACTAGCTCCAGTTCATCAATGTAATGTAGGCATGTAGTCCGAATATAGTCATACGTGCTTATGGAAAAGAACTTGCATGACATCCTTTGTCCTACCCTCCCATGGCAGCGGGGTCCTATTGGAAACTAAGGGATATTAAGGCCTCCTTTTAATAGGGTACCGGACCAAAGCATTAACACTTAGTGAATACATGAAGTCCTCAAACTACGATCATCATTGGGAGTGGTCCTGATTACTGTCACTTCAGGGTTGCCGGATCATAGCACATAGTAGGTGACTATTGACTTGCAAGATAGGATCAAGAACTCACATATATTCATGAAAACATAATAGGTTCAGATCTAAAATCATGGCACTCGGGCCCTAGTGACAAGCATTAGGCATAGCAAAGTCATAGCAACATCAATCTTAGAACATAATGGATACCAGGGATCAAACCCTAACAGAACTAACTCGATTAAATGGTAAATCTCATCCAACCCATCACCGTCCAGCAAGCCTATGATGGAATTACTCACGCACAGCAGTGATCATCATGAAATTGGTGATGTAGGATGGTTGATGATGATGATGGCGAATGATTCCCCTCTTCGGAGCCCCGAACGGACTCCAGATCAGCCCTCCCAAGGAAGATTAGGGCTTGGCGGCGGCTTTGTATCGTAAAACATGATGAATCCTTCTCTCTGATCTTTTTCTCCCCGAAAGTGAATATATGGAGTTGGAGTTAAGGTCGGTGGAGTCCCAAGGGGCCCACAAGGCAGGGGCGCACCCTGCACCCTCATGGATAGGGTGTGGGCCCCCTGATGCTGATTCTTTCGCCAATATTTTTTATTAATTCCAAAACGTGCCTCCGTGGATTTTCTGGTCATTCTGAGAACTTTTATTTCTACACAAAAATAACATCATGGCAGTTCTGTTGAAAACAGTGTCAGTCCGGGTTAGTTCCATTCAAATCATGCAAGTTAGAGTCCAAAACAAGGGCAAAAGTGTTTAGAAAAGTAGATACGTATCAACTCCCCCAAGCTTAAACCTTTGCTTGTCCTCAAGCAATTCAGTTGACAAATTGAAAGTGATAAAGAAAACCTTTTACAAACTCTGTTTGATCTTGTTGTTGCAAATATGTAAAGCCAGCATCCAAGTTTTCAGCAAAGATTATGAACTAACCATATTCACAATAACATTTAGGTCTCATGTTTACTCATATCAATGGCATCATCAACTAGCGAGCAATAATAATAAATCTCGGATGACAACACTTTATCAAAACAATCATAATATGCTATAACCATATGGTATATCGCTAGCCCTTTCTGAGACCGCAAAACATAAATGCAGAGCACCCCTGAAGATCAAGGACTGACTAGACATGGTAATTCATGGTAAAAGAGATCCATTCACAGTCATACTCAATGTAAATTAATAGCAATGCATGCAAATGATAGCGGTGCTCTCCAATCAGTGTTTTTAATAAGAGGATGATGACTCTACATGAAAGTAAATACATAGGCCCTTCATAGAGGGAAGTAGGGATTTGCAGAGGTGCCAGAGCTCGAGTTTTGAAATAGAGATAAATAATATTTTGAGTGGTATATTTTCATTGTCAACATAACGACCGAGAGATCTTGATATCTTCCATGCTACATACATTATAGGCGGTTCCCAAACAGAATGGTAAAGTTTATACTCCCCCACCACCAACAAACATCAATCCATGGCTTGTTCGAAACAATGGGCGCCGTCCGACTAACAACAATCCTGGGGCAGTTTTGTTTGCAATTATTTTGATTTGAGTTAAGCATGGGACTGGACATCCCGGTTACCGGTCATTTTCTCATGAATGATGAGTGGAGTCCACTCATCGTGAGAATAACCCACCTAGCATGGAAGACATAGACAACCCTAGTTGGTACATGAGCTATTCGGGGATATAAAACAGAATTTCATTTGAAGGTTTAGAGTTTGGCACATACAAATTTACTTGGAACGGTAGGTAGATACCGCATATAGGAAGGTATGGTGGACTCATATGGAATAACTTTGAAGTTTATGGAAGTGGATGCACAAGCAGTATTCCCGCTTAGTACAAGTGAAGGCTAGAAAGAGACTGGTGTCGGATTGCGGGTTCCGGCAGACCCTTGAGGTTCGAACACTGGGGTGTACCCAAAGATCTCTCCTCTACCAACACGCGTCTCGTCGCTTCACAAAGGATCTAGGCTACACGATGAACAACACAAGAGACACAAGGTTTATATTAGTTCGGACCACCATTGTGGTGTAATACCCTACTCTAGTTTGTGGTGTGGTGGATTGCTTCTGGGGCTGATGATGAACAGTACAAGGGAAGAACAGCCTCGCGAGGGGTGTTCTTGTGGTGGTGGTGTCCCTTTGGAGGGGTCGATTTGAGATGCCTCTATACTATGGTGGCTAGCCCTATATATAGAGTAAGAGGCCCTGGTCCTCTTCCCAAATATTGAGCGGGAAGGGTGCCAACAATTGGCCATTTTGAAGGGGAACATCTAGTACACTTATCCTGACTAAAGTCAGTCCTCGCCTGTCAAAGGCTCTGACAATGACACCGTCCTGGGCTCCACGGTGACTTCCTTCCTGCCGTTCCGCTGGTCTTGGTCTTGTTGCACCGAAATGGTAGCCTTTGCCTAAGGCCTTGGCCTGTGCTTGCTCCCTTTGCACCAAAGGGGAAACAAGGACACTGCACAGTCCGGCGCCCGCCTGGCGCCCGCCTGGCTTCGATCGTCATGGCTTGCGTCACGGGCACCTCACGAGGTACCCCTGCCTTGATCTCTCTACCTCCTCATGAGCCAGCCTGACGAGGCTACTCCTAAGGATGCTTTCCATATCCCCTTTCTCGCTCTCCTCCTTGTTGCTTCCAAAATCCTCCAGATCTGCCTCAATCCCTCACCTTCGGCAAGCCATGGCGCGGCGCAAGACTCCGGCCGGGGCCTGGTACTCGCCGGCTTTGGATCCCCCGAACGTGTCAGAGAAGAACCTCGCCCTCATGCGCCAGATGATGGTGGCACAGGGCAACAAGGGGGCGGCTGCGCTCAGGATCGGCTCTGCCCAGCCTGAAGACAAGGGGAGCACCTTCTATCCGCTCTTCGTGAGCGCCATCATCGCTGGTTTAGTGCCTCCCTTTTCTGAGTTCTTCCTCGCTGTTGTTCGCCAATACAACTTGCAAGCTCTTCACCTCCACCCCAACTCTGTTCTCCTCCTGGCAATTTTCGCCTACTACTGTGAGGCTCATGTTGGTGTGATGCCCTCAGTGGCTCTGCTGCGCCATTACTTTTCCCTCCGGGTTTCTGGTGCCCACATCTCCGCCTGCGCGAGCTTCATCGCATACTCCAACTCCAATGCCATGTCAAAGCCCGGGAAGCGGATCGAGGGCTTTCGCAGCAAGTGGGTCATGGTGGACGCTGGGCGCGTCCACCCTCGCTTGGTGCTGCCCACGGGTCAGCCCAAGGCTGTTGATGTGTGGTCTCGCGCGGAGCTTGTCGACCCTCATGTGAAGGCAGTGCTGAAAAGGATGAACGCGGACCTGAGGCCCGGAAACCTGGTGACGACGAAGCTGACCGGGGCGACGCTCCTGAGGGAGTTCCTGTAGCACCGGGTGGCTCCGCTTCGGGAACACTCGCTCCCATTGTGCAGGCTCGGGGAAGAAGATGCCGCCCTCCGCCTGAGCTCCGCGGCCCTGGCCGACGAAGATCTGGCCGCGGCTCTCCAATCCTTGGTTGGAGGAGACGTGGCGAGACTGGAGGGTGCTCTTGTCCCCCTGTTCCTTCACGGTGACTGGGAGCAGGTGGTGAACTCCATGCCCACCTTCAACGGGGAGGGGCTGGTGCCCGCGGAAGCTCCCGAGCATCTGGTGGCGCTGGCGACAGTAAACGTGTCCTCTGACGACTCCAACAGGGAGGAGGAAGAAGAGGAGGAGGATGAAGAGTCCGACTCTAAGGCGACTGATGGAGAGTCGGGGGAGTCCTTCCCTCGGCGCAAGTCCCGCGCCCTCCGCTCCATGCTAGACGATGACGAGGCAGGCGACGGGCGAGGCAGGGAGAGCTTGCCCCTGGTCCTGAGGAAGGACATGATGGGGCTGGTTCCCTGTGGGTCTGCTCTGGCTCCAAGGCGTCCTGAAGTCAGCTCTAACTCTTCCAACACGCCCTCTGCTTCCGGGCCTCCCGAGGCTAACCCCATCAGTAGGCTCTCGGGCTTCAAGTTCGGCCGGAGGCTGCTTGAGTCCGTGACCGACGACCAGTAAGTGTCTGATTCATTTTTAGCTTCCTGTTTCTGTCGCCAAGGCTTGACGTCTGTATCCCTTAGCTAGGCCGGCGCCTATGATGAAAAGGTTGAAAGGGGGCTCAGCAGCCCCACTTGGGGCAAGCTCGCCTGCCGGGGTTGCGCCTTTGTCGGTGGGAAGGGGAGGCGGCGAGGCTCGTGCCTCCCCTGCCCGGTCATCCTCGCGAGGCCAGGAGGTGTGTACTGGCATGGATCCAGCTCCCGTGGCCCTGGCGACTCCAGAGGCATCCGCACTTGATACTGTCGTCGAGGCCGCTGAGGCTCAGAAGGCCCCAATGCCAGATGCTGTGATCACGCTGCCATCTTCTCCTCCTACTCCACCGACTTTCGTTTCTCCGACTCCTTCCACCGTCTTGGATCGCGCCGCTGCCGAGCTAGGCCGGCTGCGAGAAGATCCCCGGGGCACCGAGCCCCGCCTGGTGGCTGGGCGCCTAGAGTTGGCCTTTGGCTGGGTCCGCTCTGACGCCTCCGTTCGAGCAGCGCTGAGCCAGGCCGCGACGGCCTTCGATGAGGAGAAGCTGGCCACCTCCCAAGCCAAGGCCGCTCGCGAAGCTGCCTTGGGAGACGCTGCTGATGCCCAGGGACGCTGCAAGGCGCTGGAGGACGAGCTGCAAGGCCTGCGCGACGAGCTCGCCAAGGAGGTCCGTAACCGCGAACAGAAGGAGAAGGAGATGAAAACTCGAGAAGCTGCCGTCAGGGATCGGGATGTCAAGCTTGATGAGCGTCTTGGATGGTTGGAGACGCTGGAATAGGCGCTAAAGGCGGAGAGGATCGAGCTGGACGGCAAGGCAAAGGTTCTGGCTGAGGATCGGGTGGCCTTCGTGAAGCTGGAGGAGAAGGCTACTGCCGCGCTGAAGACGATTTATGATGGCGGCTTAGAGAAGACGTTGGCTGGCGCAGGGGACGGCCCCACCGAGTTGCTTCCCTTCCTGGTCCGCGCGCTCGAAGATGTTGCAGACGGGCTTGGCCCCACGGCCGAGGCCGAGGCGCGTGTCCTTTCTTCTGTGGCGCTGACGCGTGTCCTCGGCCACGTCTACCTCCGCGACCCCAACGTCGACCTCGATAGCCTGCTAGAACCTGTGAGCGGCGAGCTTGCCGCTACTGCTGCTGAGGCTGTGAAGGGACGAGCTGAGGCCTTGCTGGCGAGGTTCCGCGCCTTCAACGTCAGGCCTAAGCGAGATGATGCCATCTCCGCGGCCTAAGGAGGTGGAGCCGCCCAGCGTGACCCCGCCACAAGCGACGGCGCCGCCGAAGAGTGATCCCTTCGTGGCTTGGGTCCTGTTTTAATTCATGCAACATGCATCATGCCTCGTGGAGGCGTTTAAACTTGCATTTGGCATTGTGAAAACAAACTATGGCCTGTAATATTTGCCTTTGAATTCCTTAGGATTTGCGTTTATCCTTCCTATTTGCTTGTGTTCTACGTTGGCAGAGCCCGGCCCCGCGCATACCTCAGCTGCTGTTAGCCCCGACCGGAAACCAGGACGGAACCAAGGAGTGAGGGGCTACGTGACCAGTTAGGCTCCTGAGTCGCGATGCTCAGGAGTCCCCCTTGACGCGCAAACAGCAAGTAGGAAAGGGAGACATAGGAGTGGATTTATCGTTCTACATCGGCAGGGCCCGGCCCCGCGCATACCTCAGCCGCCATTAGCCCCGACCGGAAACCAGGACGGGACTAAGGAGTGAGGGGCTACGTGACCAGTTAGGCTCCTGAGTCGCGATGCTCAGGAGTTCCCCTTGACACTCAAACAGTCTTCATACCTTCGCTCCGCTCGGGGAGTAGCGCGCGATGAACCAGGCCCGAGGGGCCTGGCTGGGTGGCATGCGTCCGGGCATGGCCCGGACGTAGCCCCCATGTCCAGCCCCCTCACGTGGCGCTCCCGAGGGGAGGCGTTATGGTAGGGCCGGACACTGCGCTCTGGGCTCCCTGAGGTTGATGCGGCCGTGGGATGCCCTCAGTTGTTTATCACCAGCGCGGAGCATAGCGCTTCCATATGTGTACGGGCATAGCCGCTCCTCGGCAGTGTCCTCAGCCAACGTGGAGCATTGTGCTTCCAATGGTACGTGGGAGGAGGCCCCCTCCCGAAGGAGCCCCCGGGGCGTGTACAGCCCCGCCCTGACACGTGGCTGGCACGGTAGGGCTTGATGAGGTGTATCTTGGCACCCGTGAGCCAGCGCGGGACTCACGAGGCCCTACCTCAAGGCAGGTTGCGCCTAGCTCTAGGCCTTGTTTGTAGTGTGCTCCTACAAGATTGATTAGATGCCAACGCTCTACGTCCTCAGGTCCTGGCCCTCGAGCGAGCTTAGCCGTCGCTGGTATGCCAGGTTGCGATGCCGTGGACAAGGCCAGGAGGTGAGGGCTAGAGAGCCAGGAAGAGCCCGTGAGTCGCGATGCTCAGGTGCCCCCCTTTTAACGTGCAAGCGGACAACATGAAGTAAAAAAGGGCGCCTTTGGGGGCATCAAGTAATAATCATGGCAGGCCAAATACACGACCTAGACAGATGCAAGAGCGATACACGCCACTGGGTCAGGCCCGAGCGGCTTGGGGATAATGCAGCCCGAGGGGCGCCCCCAACAAAGTAACCTAAAGGCATGAACAAAAGAGATACACGCCACAGGGACGGACCCATGCGGCCTGGGAATGATGCAGCGCTGGGGGTGCTCCCAGCTGAAATGAAACTTGAAAGGCGTCACCTGATACCGTTGGAGATGAAGGAACGCTAGAGTAGCTGACGACCCGTGGCGCGGAAGCCGATCCTCACGAGCCCCCAGGGCTCAGAGCCTCGGGAGCCTCTGGGGGAGAAGGCGGCTCTTCAAGGACCGTCTCCATCTCTGCCAGGACTGCGCAACGCCTGACCTCCTGAGCCTCCAGGATGCTCCTCAGCAGGCGCTGATGAGTGGCGACCGCGTTCGGCAGACCAAGAGGCATGCGAACGTAGCTGTGGGGTGGACCCTCGCAACGTCCCACGCGCGAAGGCCAGAGGCACTCCTGAGATGCGGCTCGGTTGAGTCCTGGTACGTCGATGCAGATGCGCAGCCCACCATCCTCGCCTGGATGGGGAGCTACGGCGGGTAAGCGGCGGCTGCCGCGCATGATTCTTGACTCCTGCAGCTCCTGAGTGCTTCTTGCGATGAACTCCTGAGGGTTTGGCCCTCCTTGCTTCACACCATCCTGAGGGAAATGTGCTTTGAAACACGCCTCCAAGTGGTTCCTGAGTGTGTCCCTTGTGACCTTGGCAAAGTCGGTGGCCCTCCAGGAGAGAGCCCCCGAGCCTTGCCCAAGGAGGGCGCCGGGCGCACCTTCCTATGCGACAGAGGGAGGCGCCCCTTGGACGGGCGCGGATCCTGGCGCGGCGCCGCTGGACGTGCCTGCCTCCTGATGGTTTGGACTAGGTGACGTTTTCTTCTTCTTGGGGACTGCCTCGGGAAGGTTCCCGCTCCGGCGATCTGGATCTTCGATTGCCACGGCCTGGAAGGCACGCTCGAGAGAACACACTGCATCCTTCTCCTCACAGGGAACTGTGATGACTCCACCGCTTCCTGGCATCTTGAGGACATTGTAGCCATGTTGAGTCACCACCATAAACTTGGACAAGGCCGGATATCCAAGGATGGCGTTGTAGGGAAGGCGAATGTGGGCGACGTCGAAGTCGATGAGCTCAGTGCGGTAGTTTTTGGGCTGTCCGAAGGTGACAGGGAGGCGGACTTGCCCTATCGGTGTGGTAGAACCGTCGGTGACTCTTGAGAAGGGCTTGGTTGGCTGAAGCTGATCATACGGCACTTGGATATTGTTGAAGGTTTTGACAGACAGAACGTTGAGTCCTGCTCCACCACCAATGAGGGTCCTGGTGACCTGCACGTTGCTGATGACTGGGGAGCAGAGCATTGGGAGGACACCAGCTATTGCTGCGCACTTGAGTTGATCCGCTGAACTGAACGTGATGGCACACGTGGACCACCGGAGAGGGCGCGAGGCTTCGGTTTTTGGGAGGACGACATTCACCTCGCAAGCAAACTGCTTGAAGGTGCACTGAGAGGCTGGGGCTTGAGCTCCGCCTAGGATGCAAGCAATTGCGCGCGGCTCCTGGAAGCCCCCAGTCCCCTCGTCCTGATGCTGGTCTTCATTCCTCCTTGGTGGTGGCGGTAGCAGAGGGAGGCCTGCATTGCCTTGCGGGCGGTCCTTGCGAGGCTGGTCCCTCCAGCCTCCCTCGCGAGGCTGATCCTGCCAGCGGTCCTCGCGAGGTCGGTCACGCCACCCCTGGCGAGGGCCACGGTATTCCCATCGTCCTCCACCTCTTCCTCCTCCTCAGCCATAGCCGCGATCATTGCGCTTGGGGCGTCGGCCGATATGTTCATCTCGCACAGCCCTGAGCTCCTGGCATTCATTGGTGTTGTGGGTGTGGAGGTCGTGGTACACGCAGTACCGGCTGCCCTTGGACGACTCCGGCTGATCCCTGCCTCGCTTGGTATCTGGCTCAGCTGTGAGCACAACTGCTCCTTTGCGCTTCACGTCCTTGACCTTGGGCTTCTTCTCTTCTGGATCAGCAGCTGGAAGCTTGAGGAGGGAGAGGCGTCCTTCCTCAGCCCTGGCGCACTTGGTTGCCAAGTTGAACAGCTCCAGTGAGGTGCACATGTCCTCGTGGATTGCTAGCTCTTCCTTCATCCTGATGTCTTGAACGCCATCGGAGAAGGCTGAGATGATGGCCTCCTCAGTCACCCTGGGGATCTTGAGGCGGGCGTTGTTGAAGCGTTGGATGTACTTTTGCAGGGTCTCCCCTGGCTGTTGCTTGATGCGGCGCAAGTCACTCATGGCCGGGGGCCGGTCACGAGTACCCTGGAAGTTGGCGATGAAGCGAGTGCGCATGTCGTCCCAAGAGGAGATCGTGCTGGGAGGCAGGTTGAGGAGCCATGTATGGGCGCCATCTTTGAGCGCCATGGGAAACCAGTTCGCCATGGCTTTTTCATCCCTGTTGGCCGCCTCGATGCCCAACTCGTAGAGCTGGAGGAACTCCGCGGGGTCAGCAGTGTCGTCGTAGCGTGGAGGCAGATCCGGCTTGAACTTGCCCGGCCAGGCCACGCTGCACAGCTCGGCGGTGAAGGCACGACAGCTTGCAGTGGCCACAGGAGGCCTTTGGTGACGAAGGGATTGATCTTGGAGGTCTCCGCGTGCGGCCGCCAGGAGCAGCGCAGGGTCTTGGCGCACTGGAGCAGGAGCGCGGTTGTGACGTGCCGGTGCTGGGAGCACACGAGCAGCTTCTTGAGGGCGAGGGATCTCTTGGCAGCTCTTTTCTTGCTGCGCGGGCGCTGGACGCGGCGAGTCCCGTCCAGGGGCCACACGCCTTGGGGCCAGGGCGCCTTCTTGAGGGGGAGGCGGCAGAGGTGCCTCCGGAGCTGCATTGCCCGCATAGGGCGGAGGGCGAGGCAGCGAAAGGGACGGCGCAGGGGAGCCCCCTGCGGCGCTGACGAGCTCGGTGATGCGGGCAAGCCACTCATTGTAGAGATCATCGATGGGGCGGTAGTGCAGGAGCTCATGTGCTAGGAGCAACGCGGCGTGCGCGTCCGCGGGAGCGCGACGAGCGTGCGACGACAAGGCCGCTGGCGTCAGCGACGGGGTAGCGGTGCGGCCTTCCCGCCACACCGAGGGATGCAGCGACGAAGCCTGTTGCTCATTCCCCGTCGGGCTGGTGGCGGCATGGGCGGCAGGCGACGTGGAACGACGGGGAGTCCTGCTGACGGGGGCCGGCTGGGCGACATGGGACGCGAGAGCAGCCCGGTGCTCGACGCGGGCTCGACGAGCGTCAGACATGGATGCGACGGACGGCGAAACGCAAGACGGCCAAAGACACGATTCCGGCGCACCCCTACCTAGCACGCCAAATGTCGGATTGCGGGTTCCGGCAGACCCTTGAGGTTCGAACACTGGGGTGCGCGCGAAGATCTCTCCTCTACCAACTCGCGTCTCGTCGCTTTGCAAAGGATCTAGGCTACACGATGAACAACACAAGAGACGCAAGGTTTATAGTAGTTCGGGCCACCGTTGTGGTGTAATACCCTACTCTAGTTTGTGGTGTGGTGGATTGCCTCTGGGTTGATGATGAACTGTACAAGGGAAGAATAGCCTCGCGAGGGGTGTTCTTGCGGTGGTGTTGTCCCTTTGGAGGGGTCGATTCGAGATGCCTCCATACTATGGTGGCTAGCCCTATATATAGAGTAAGAGGCCTTGGTCCTCTTCCCAAATATTGAGCAGGAAGGGCGCCAACAATTGGCCATTTTGAAGGGGAACATCTAGTAAACTTATCCTGACTAAAGTCTGTCCTCGCCTGTCAAAGGCTCTGATGATGACACCATCCTGGGCTCCACGGTGACCTCCTTCCTGCCGTTCCACTGGTCTTGGTCTTGTTGCACCGAAATGGTAGCCTTTGCCAGAGGCCTTGGCCTGTGCTTGCTCCCTTTGCACCAAAGGGGAAACAAGGACACAGCGCAGGCCGGCGCCCGCCTGGCTTTGATCGTCATGGCTTGCGTCACGGGCACCTCACGAGGTACCCCTGCATTGATCTCTCCGCCTCCTCGTGAGCCAGCCTGACGACGCTACTCCCGAGGATGCTTTCAAGTCATCCGCCCCGCGAGGCTTGGTCCCTCGCGAGGGTCTTGAGCTTGAGTTGATGAAGATGGGCTGCACTGGGCCTCTGCTTGAGCCACGCCACAGGCAGGCAAGTCTGGGGGCCCCCGTTCCTAGGACACCGACAACTGGGAAGCGACCAACTAGAGAGCGACAACAGTCATGAACATGCATTAAGATTAATCAACAATGGGTGCAAGCATGAGTAAGATATAAATCACCATGAACATAAATATCATGGAGGCTATGTTGATTTTGTTTCAACTACATGCGTGAACATGTGCCAAGTCAAGCCACTCGAATCATTCAAAGGAGGATACCACCCTATCATACCACATCACAATTGTTTAAATAGCATGTTGGCACGCAAGGTAAACCATTATAAATTCCTAGCTAATTATGCATGGCATGAGCAACTATAATCTCTAATTGTCATTGCAAGCATGTTTCATTCATAATAGGCTGAATCAAGAATAATGAACTAATCATATTTACAAAAACAAGATAAGTTGAGTTCATACCAGCTTCTCTCATCTCAAACAGTCCATCATATATCGTCATTACTGCCTTTCACTCGCACGACCGAACGGTGTGGATAATATAATAGTGCACGTGCATTGGACTAAGCTGGAATCTGCAAGCATTTAATACAAAAGAGAGGACAAGATAATATAGGCTCTTGGTTAGATCAACAATAATGCATATGAGAGCCACTCAACATTTTGATCATGGTCTTCTCCTCTCGACCCCCAAAGAAAAGAAAAGAAATAAAATTATTTACACTGGAAAGCTCCCAACAAGCAAAAGAAGAACAAGAAATCCTTTTGGGTTTTCTTTTAATTACTACTACAAGCATGGAAAGTAAACTAGCTAAAAGCTATAACTAATTTTTTTGGTTTTTGCTTCAGGTTTTTCAAACACACAAGAAGAAAGCAAGAAAAGAAAATAAACTAGCATGGATAGTACAATGAAAAAGTATGAGCACCGACAGCTAGCATGAGTGTGTGAACATGATTGTAATGTCGGTGAGAAATACATACTCCCCCAAGATTAGGCTTTTGGCCTAAGTTGGTCTATGCCCATGGATCGAAGCTACTCTCCGGTGTACTGAGGAGGGTCCTCAGGGTACCACTGGTTAGCGATCTCCTCTGGATCCCACTGATAAATAGACTATCGATAGGGATCAAGTGGTGGCTCTAGCTCAGGCTCTGGAACTTGTGTCAGATTCCAGTATGCATAAATGGCCTTGGGCAAGATGAGGTAGGAGTCTGAAAGTATGTTAAACAAAGAGGGTGCAGGCAAGGTAATAGTCTCATAGTGAGTTTTATCAAATATCAAGTTATACTTAAGCATCTACTTCTTATTTTTAACAATAAATTCATGTGTTACCATACTCTTATAATCTAAAAAATAGGGGGCAACAACTTTTCCTCTTTCTCATAATGCCTAATAGGTATCTCAAAGTGTTTAGCAAGGCGTGCAACCAAGATACCACCAAAGATGGGGCCCTTTGTATGGTTTATACTTAACCGTTTAGCAACAATAGCACCTAAACTGAAGGTTGTATCATGAAACAAAGCGCGACGCAAAATAACAAGGTCAGGAGCACTAAGGTTTCCATTGTTCCCGCGACCAATTAAGCATCTGCTAGCAAATATCGCAAAGTAACATAGAACGGGAAAATGTATACTAGTATTTCTTGCATCTGAAACTTTCCTTGTTTCTCTAGCAATCCTATCAATAAATCCATCCACATCGCTAGGATGTGGTTCCTCGATGCTGCCCATAAAGGGTAGCTTGCAAACCAAACAAAAATCATGGAGCGACATCTCCTTAACCTCATCATATAAGTGAAACTCCACTGAAGGTGGTGATTTCTTAGCATGGAAATAAAAATTTTGCACGAAAATATTAGTGAGTAGGAGATACTGTTCGCGCTGGTCATGGAGGAAGTCGGTGAGGCCTGCATTCTGATCCAAGTAATAAAAGTCGTGTAAATTCCGGCAGCCTTCAAGAACGCATCACAAGGCCATTCACACGGCCGGACCTCCGCGGTGCAAGGAAGATTGTATTTGGGCTTTTTGTTCTCCTCATTCTGCTTATCCTTCGAGCTTCGTCTCGAGGAGCCCCTCAACAATCTCTTCATCATTTTCTTTCGCTGAATTTTTTTTGAAATTTTTAGTGACTCAAAATAAACTCAACAAGATTGATAGGAACTACTCCCACAAGTGCCTAGAGGCTATATCATGCATTAAAACTACTTTGGACCATATAAACTTGACATGCAAGCTCAAGAACAGGGTCACCTCAGCAGGAAAAATTTGCAATAAATAAAGCACTAGAACATAAACTAATTGGACCATTGGAGGAGTCACATACCAAAGAACAATCTCCGAAAACAGTTTTGTGAATGGAGCTTTGAGCAAGGAGATCGAAAATGGCAGCAAGATGAGCTAGAACACGTGTTTGAGCTATGGGGGGATTTTTTTCTGGAGGAAGACAAAGTGAGTGGTCATAGGAAAAAGTGGAGGGGGTCCACGTGGGGCCCACGAGGTAGGGGCGTGCCTTGTGCCCTCGTGGCCAAATGGTGGGTCCCCCTGGTGTGTTCTGAGTGCCAGAAATTCTTAAGTATTCTAAAAAAATCATACTTCATTTTCAGGGCATTTGGAGAAGTTTTATTTTCAAGGTATTTTTTATTGCATGGATAATTCAGAAAACATACAGAAAATAATATTTTTGCATTATGTCATCTAAATAACAAAAAGTAAAAGAAGGGTACAGAAGGTTGTGCTTTCTAACTTCATCCATCGCATGCTCGTCAAAAGGAATCCACTAACAAGGTTGATCAAGTCTTGCTAGCACACTTCTTCTGAATAACATGACACCGGAGAATTTTTTAATAACACTAGGTTACCTCAATGGGGATATGCATGTCCCCAATAATAAGAATATCATATTTCTTTTTGACAGTAGGAAGAGGAAATTCAAAACCTCCAATAGTAATCGTTGAAATTTTTCCAATATAATTGATACTGTGGACTTGAGGTTGTTTCCTTGGAAAGTGTATCGTATGCTCATTACCATTAACATGAAAAGTGACATTGCCTTTGTTGCAATCAATAACAGCCCCTGCAGTATTTAGAAAAGGTCTACCAAGGATGATCAACATACTGTCGTCCTCGGGAATATCAAGAATAACAAAGTCCGTTAAAATAGTAACGTTTGCAACCACAACAGGCACATCCTCACAAATACCGACTGGTATAGCAGTTGATTTATCGGCCATTTGAAAAGAGATTTTAGTTGGTGTCAACTTATTCAAATCAAGTCTACGATATAAAGAGACAGGCATAACACTAACACCGGCTCCAAGACCACATAAAGCAATTTTAACATAGTTTCTTTTAATGGAGCATGGTATAGTTGGTACTCCTGGATCTCCTAGTTTCTTTGGTATTCCACCCTTAAAAGTATAATTAGCAAGCACAGTGGAAATTTCGGCTTCCAGTATCATTCTTTTATGTGTAACAATATCTTTCATATACTTAGGATAAGGATTCATTTTAACCATATCAGTCAAACGCATACGCAAAAACATGGGTCTAATCATTTCAGCAAAAGCGCTCAAAATCCTCATCATCCTTTTTCTTGGATGGTTTAGGAGGAAATGGCATGGGTTTCTGAACCCATGGTTCTATTTCTTTACCGTGCTTCCTAGCAACGAAGTCTCTCTTATCATAACGTTGATTCCTTGATTGTGGGTTATCAAGATCAACAACAGGTTCAATCTCTACATCATTGTTATTACTAGGTTGAGCATAAACATGAACATCATCGTTAACATTATCACTAGGTTCATGTTCATTACCAGATTGTGTTTCAGCATCAGAAATAGAAATATCATTGGGATTCTCAGGTGTGTCAACAATAGGTTCACTAGAATCATGCAAAGTCATATCATCTTTCTTTTTCTTTTTCTTAGAAGGACTAGGTGCATCAATATTAGTTCTTTGAGAATCTTGCTCAATTCTCTTAGGATGTCCCTCAGGATACAAAGGTTCCTAAGTTATTCTACCACCTCTAGTCATAACTCTAACAACATTATCATTATTTTTATTATTTAATTCATTGAGCAAATCATCTTATGCTTTAAGCACTTGTTCTACTTGAGTTGTTGCCATAGATGCATGTTTACTATTAAGCTTAAGGTCACCTTTAACTCTAGACATATAATCACTCAAGTGTTCAATCATATAAGCATTACGTTTCAATTATCTACCAACATAAGCATTGAAGTTTTCTTGTTTAACAATAAAATTATCAAACTCATCCAAGCATTGGCTAGCAGACTTATAACGAGGGATATCACCTTCATCAAATCTATAGAGAGAATTTACCTTTACTACTTGTGTCAGGTTATCAAGACCATGTATTTGTTCAATGGGTGGTAAATTCTTAACATCTTCAACTTTAATACATTTTTCTTTCATAGATTTCTTTGTCCTCTTGCGTATCTTTAGGACTGAGAAATAGAATACCCCTTTTCTTCGGAGTCAGCTTAGGAGTTGGTTCAGGAAGTGTCCAATCATTATCGTTGCTCAATATATTATTCAATAGCAATTCAGCGTGTTCAACAGTTCTTTCCCTGAAAACACAACCAGCACAACTATCCAGGTGGTCTCTGGAAGCATTGGTTAGTCCATTATAAAATATATCAAGCATTTCATTTTTCTTGAGAGGATGATTAGGCAAAGCATTAAGTAATTGGAGAAGACTCCCCCAAGCTTGTAGGAGACTCTCTTCTTCAATTTGCACAAAATTATATATTTCCCTTGAAGTAGCTTGTTTTTTAAGAGCGGGGACGTATTTTGCAGAGAAGTAATAAATCATATCAAGGGCACTACACACAAAACCAGGAGAAAGATAATTAAACCATATTTTAGCATCACCCTATAATGAGAATGGAAATAACTTAAGGATATAGTAATAGCAAATTTTTTCCTTATGACTAAATAGGGTGGCTATATCATTCAATTTAGTAAGATGTGACACAACAGTTTTAGATTCATAGCCATGAAAAGGATCAGATTCAACCAAATTAATTAACTCAGGATCGACAGAGAAATCATAATCCTTATCAAAAATACAGATAGGTGAAGTAGCAAAAGCAGGTTCATATTTTATTCTAGCATTCAAAAACTTTTCTTTCAGCTTAGCTAACAGTTTCTTTAGATCATTTCTATCTTTGCAAGCAAAAACATCTCTAGCAGTTTCTTCATCCATAACATAACCCTCAGGCACATCAGACAATTCATATCTAGGGGGAGAATCTTCATCATCACTTTCATCAATATTATCAGTTTCAATAATTTCATTCTCTCTAACCCTAGCAAGTTGTTCATCAAGAAATTCACCTAATGGCACAATATTATCAAGCATAGAAGTAGTATCATCATAAGCATGATGCATAGCAGGAGTGGCATCATCAATAACATGCGACATATCAGAATCAATAGCAGGTATAAGTTTCGCAAATTTACTCATAATAGAAGGTGAATCAAGTGCAGAGCTAGATGGCAGTTCCTTACGTCCCCTCATAGTTGAGGGAAAAATATTGGTCCTTTCATATTTCAAGTTCCTCATAGTGATCAGCAGATATAAATCCCAAGTGACTCAAAGAATAGAGCTATGCTCCCTGGCAACGCCGCCAGAAAATAGTCTTGATAACCCACAAGTATAGGGGATCGCAACAATTTTTGAGGGTAAAGTATTCAACCCAAATTTATTGATTCGACACCAGGGGAGCCAAATAATATTCTCAAGAATTAGCAGCTGAGTTGTCAATTCAACCACACCTGAAAGATTTAATATATGTAGCAAAGTATTTAGAAGCAAAGTAGTATGGAAGTAACGGTAACGGTGGCAAAAGTAACAGTAGCAGTAATGTAGTAATCGTAATAGTGACAACAGAGAAGTAACTAAACAAAGATCAATATGTGAAAAGCTCGTAGGCAATGGATCAATGATGGCTAATTATGTCGGATGCGATTCCTCGTACAACAGTTATAACATAGGGTGACACAGAACTAGCTACAGTTCATCAATGTAATGTAGGCATGTATTCTGAATATAGTCATACGTGCTTATGGAAAAGAACTTGCATGAAATATTTTGTCCTACCCTCCCGTGGCAGTGGGGTCCTATTGGAAACTAAGGGATATTAAGGCCTCCTTTTAATAGAGTACCGGACCAAAGCATTAACACTTAGTGAATACATGAACTCCTCAAACTACGATCATCGCCAAGAGTGGTCCCGATTATTGTCACTTCGGGGTTGTCGGATCATAACACATAGTAGGTGACTATTGCCTTGCAAGATAGGATCAAGAACTCACATATATTCATGAAAACATAATAGGTTCAGATCTGAAATCATGGCACTCAGGCCCTAGTGACAAGCATTAAGCATAGCAAAGTCATAGCAACATCAGTCTTAGAACATAATGAATACTAGGGATAAAACCCTAACAAAACTAACTCGATTACATGGTAAATCTCATCCAACCCATCACCGTCCAGCAAGCCTACGATGGAATTACTCATGCACGGCGGTGAGCATCATGAAATTGGTGATGGAGGATGGTTGATGATGATGATGGCGACGGATTCCCTCTCCGGAGACCCGAATGGTCTCCAGATCAGCCATCCCGAGGAAGATTAGGACTTGGTGGTGGCTCCGTATCGTAAAACATGATGAATCCTTCTCTCTGATTTTTTTCTCCCCGAAAGTGAATATATGGAGTTGGAGTTGAGGATATTGGAGGAACGCTTTGACTGCAAACCCAACACGTACCCTGTGCGGAAAATAGCATAGCTGATCATCTATCAAAGTGTGCTGGGCAAAAGCTTCCTGTGGAACCAGGGACTTTTGTTCTCCATCTTGCTCAGCCCTCCATATCCCTAGCAACAATAGCCCGGAAAAGGAGGAAATTGGACTCCGGTACGCCTCTCCCGGAAGAGCCATCCGCTCCCGGCAGAGACCCTGCCGGAAACAACTCCTCGCCGCCTGCCGGACCTCACCCTCCAGCCGGGCCCAGGAACCCCGTGAACGAGGCATGTGCTCCCGCAGTAGAGGAGGAGCCGCTAGTTCTCGTTGACGAGCCCCAGTCTCCAACTTGGGTAAGGCACATTGTCCACTTCCTCCAAACCGGAGAGCTTCCCAGCGACCGAGATGAAGCTGAAAGAGTAGCCCGGAGATACACAAAGGAACTGCTGGCTGAGATACACAAAGGCATGTGCGGCTCCCACATTGGATCAAGGGCATTAGTTGGGAAAGCATTCCGGCAAGGATTCTATTGGCCCACTACCCTCCAAGATGTGGTCGAGCTAGTCACCAAGTGTGAAGCCTGCCAGTTCTATTCCAAGAAAACCCACCTGCCTGCCCAAGCTCTTCAGACAATCCCTCTATCATGGCCATTTTCGGTCTGGGGGCTCGATATCCTCGGCCCCTTCCCCCAAGCAATCGGGGCTTTGAATTCTTGTTTGTTGCTATCGACAAGTTTACAAAGTGGCCAGAAGTGACTGCCTCGAGAAAGGTGACTGCTCAGTCAGCTATCAAGTTCTTGAAAGAAACGGTGTGCCGTTTTGGAGTCCCGACAAGGATCATTACCGACAACGTCACCCAGTTCACGAGCCGCGCCTTCATGCAATATGTTCATGCCCTCGGATGCAAGATCTCATTTGCCTCTGTGGCACACCCTCGGAGCAATGGACAAGCTGAGAGGGCGAACACTGAAGTGCTGCGAGGACTCAAGACAAGAACCTTTGATACGCTTCAAAAGCACGGCATGTGGTGGATCGATGAGTTGTCGATAGTTCTCTGGTCCCTCAGAACAACACCAAACCGAGCTACTGTGCAGACTCCCTTCTCCCTGGTCTACGGGGCAGAAGTAGTTATCCCCATGGAACTCATTTATGGGTCGCCTCGAGTGTTTGCCTATGATGAAGTAGCGCAAGATCAGCACCAACATGACGATGTTGCGCTACTCGAGGAGAACCGTCTCCGGGATACCACACGTGCTTCACACTATCAGCAAGCCCTGCATCACTATCATAGCCACAGGGTTCATGCCCGGTGTTTTGAGGAAGGAGACATTGTCCTTAGGTGCGTTCAGTCTGCCAAGGGTACAAACAAGTTGTCGGCAAAGTGGGAAGTCCCTTACCGGGCAGTACGAGTCACCAGACCATGCGCAGTCCATCTGGAGATCAGAGATGGCATTCAATTGCAAAACTCATGGAATATTGAGCATCTCACAAGTTCTACCCATAAGGCACGGCTATCGGGCCTGGCAGCCACCCTTTTGTACAGGCCTTGCCTCAGCTGCATGTAACCCCTTGTACAAAGCCAGGGCGATGAACCTGTGCAAGAGAAGATAAACAAAGCGCTGTGGGGGCCCCCGACCAAGTCACATGCATGCATGAGCATTCCAAGATCATTGCATAAGCATTTCATGAGCATTTGCATATGCATATAGATAGGACCGCATCCTGCATGCATTCTCATCTGCATGAAGTTGCAGGTTCCTGCTGTGAACTTGGCTTCGACAAGGAGCTGAGAAGATGGCCCGGCACTGCGATCCCCAGCAAGCCAAAACAGATAAGTTCTACCTCTTGTCCATTTGTGTTCTGTAAGCTATAACTTGTGCATTAGAGAACCTCGCCACTCTCTTGAGACTTAGGTGCTCCCATCCTTGACTCGAACATTGCTTCGGTCAGGATGGTCGCAGTGGCCTTTGGTAAAAGGAAGTTGGCGGGGGGCTGGTCCCTTTATCTTTTGCCCTATATACATAGTTCTCCAGTAGACAAAAAGGGTGTCGGCAGGGTATCCTGCTGGGGAAAACTCATTTATTTACGTTAAGGAGGCATCCCACCTCTGCATGGACATACACATGCACGGGTTCCCAGCAAGGTTTACCTTTTTCATTAACATGTTGATACAAGTACAAGCATTACAGAACACAAACATGGACTAGGGAGATTACATTATTTGAATTAAAATTTGGCAAGTGCCTACATGTTTAAGATTAAAAAAAGATAAGTGCCCTGTAATCTCCTCTTTTCGTTTTCCCTCCATCAGGCACTTCGGCAGAAGGAGGAAAAGACGAGAAAAGGGCCCCCAAGCAGGAGCCCATCCCAGTCCCATCGCGACCCCCACGGTGCGGCCTAACAAGACCGGGAGTGGCGAGGCTGCGAAGGAGGAGTGCGGGGACAAGGCGGCGCTCTCTGGTCACCACCTCCAGAGCCCGCAAGAAGCCCCGGCTTGAGCACCGATGGAGTCATCCACCAAAATTCAGCTAGAAGACTGCTGGAGGGGAGACGAGGGCGCCAAGAGAACATCCCTCCCTAACTATCACCAAAGGAGGCTGGTGATGCTGGTGCCGGGGAGGGAGGGGAAGAACGGAAAGACAAGGTAGCAGGTCGCTGGTCGGAGGTGAAGGCATCCACGTCATTGTACTCTGACCTGTACCCATTGTTCAAGAAATCGGTAACTGGTAGCTGCTCGGTTGGCTTGGGAGTAATGATTAATCAGTGAATCATCCTATTAACTAGATTAACAGTTCCACCATTAATTGGTAGATTAAATAGGAAGTTGCCAGCATATATCTAGTTTTTTATGTCTTATACCATACTCTCATGTTCTCTGCTATGTAATATACCAAAATATGCTACTGTTTGGTCGAACCCAAGCTACTAAGGAGTGAGAGTGGGATGGGATGGGTTACGGGGCAAAACTTTGGGCTTTGTTTACCCACAAGTTAATGGGTCAGCAGCGATTAATCAGCCTAATAATAAATTAATCGGTCTGATAGGCCAATTAACCGGCCTCACAAGTTAACATGATGAATAAGTACTATTCGATTCGGTCATCCTAAGAGTAGCGATTAACTTGTCCGTTAACTGATTAATCGGATGAATTCTTGAATAGTGCTTGTACCACCTGCCTTCTCCATCTTCCCTCATTTTCTCCTCACCACCGTTGCTCCCGAGAAGCGCCAAGACTCCGGCCCAGCATCTTCTCTGGAGAGACGGCGAGCAGCCAAGATGGCTAGGGGGCTCGAGGCACACTGCCCCCCACCTTGGCGGGCAAGAAGGCGCGCCTCTCGTCGACATCAGTCCCAAGACCTCTGGGAGGGGCAGTGCTGGGATTACCAGTAATCTCCAGCCATGCCCCCCGGACGAGCCCCGAAGACGCCAAGAGATTCACCTCAACAAGGACCAGGCTCACTCCTCGGGCACCAACACTAGCATTTGGCAACACTAGCCCCAACCAAGAGCCTCCTGGCCCCAGGCTCTTCCCTTCAGCATAACCAACAAGAATCAGAAAACAGAGGAGGAGGAGCGAAAAGATGGATGACTCCGCCCTCCCTTTGCCCCTCCTTTTATAGGCGGGACGGGGAGGGGAGCCACTCCCCCAATGGGCGGTCACAGTCCTCCTCCACCAATTCAAGATGACCAGCCCTCACCTTGAGGCACTCCTGCGCCACGCGTCTCCCACTACAAAAAAATACACTTCCGTGATGATACGTGTTTGTCACAGTAGGTCGCGTTTTTTGTCATGCATGTACATCCATGACGATTTTATGACAGAATCAAGATAGTCATACATGTGCTGTCGTAGAAGTGTTCCATGGCATTACCAAAATTATCATCACGGAAGTGTCCACTTCCATGATGATAAATCACGCGTCATAGAAGTGCTTTCGTCAAGGGTGACCGACACGTGGCATCCACCGTAACGGGACGCCGTTAACCACCGTTAATCTATTGGGTCCGGTTTTGGATCCGATAACCCGCTAACAGCCACAACCAATGCCGATTTTCCACGTGTAAAATTCTCATTGGCCGATGGATCCACGCATCAGCTCCGCGTTGGCACAGGTGTCACTCATCCAACGGTCGAGATGGGCCTATGATATGTTGACACGTGGACGGGCCCAAAAGTGACCCATAAAGTTTAAATGGGCCGACCCAATTGAAGGCCCATAAGATTTAGGAGTACATAATGGGCCGTCCCAGCTAAAGGCCCACAAGATTTTGCAAACCATAATGAGCCGGCCCAGCTAAAGGCCCACAAGATTTAGCGGACCACAATGGGCCTGCCCAGCTAAAGGCCCACAAGATTTTGCAGACCAAAATGGGCCGTCCCAGCTAAAGGCCCAACATTCTCTGTTAAGGCCCGTACGGCTAGTGTCAAATTGGCCCGTCAACAGCCTATCCTAAACTTGTCATCATCACGGCCCATGATCACTTCTGGCCTGTTAATAGCCTGCTAAGTATTTGGGTCAAATTACAGCCCAGTGTATTTCCGCCCTGTTAAAGGTCCTGCTTCATTTGGGCCCATTTATAGGCCATCAAAACTTTTGGCCCATAAACGACCATTAAGGATTTGGGTCATATTCGGCCCTATTTGACATTCGGCCTGATAGAGGCCCACTACAGATTTGGGCCACTTTTGGCCTGTTGTCATTTTCGGCATGTTAACGCCGGACGAAAACCATGGGCCATATGTGGCCCAACATCATATCAGGCCCATTAACGGCCCATATAAAAATGACGATAATCTAGCCCGGCCAAAGTTACGGCCTGTTAAAGGCCCGTGTATTAGGTCGACGCATTTACGGCCTGTCCGAATTTCGGCTTGTCAAAGATCCGCATCGTAAATGGGCCACCATTTCAGCCTGCTAAGACCAATGGGTTATTTGGCACAATCAGGGCCCAATCTCACTTTCGGTCTATTAAAGGCCCATGTTTTTTATGGGCTCAAGATATTTACACCTATAAACGGCCTATTTTTACCGAGGACCCAAATTATGTTTAGGCCTGTTAAAGGCCCACCATGGGCACATGCCTACCAGAAAAATATGAAAGCTTATGCTAATTTAGGCCCAGATATTTTTAGTGGGATACATGCCGATTTCGGCTCATAATCGTTTTTAGCCCAATTGGAATGGGCCCGACAAATGTTGGCATGTTGGGCTCCTACGAAGCTTTCGGCCGAATACATTACTAAGATAAACCAACACTATACAAAAATAGCATTGTAATTAATGCAGCCTATGGCAGCATCATAAATGCTGTATCACGACAAAAAAAATTCCTACCATACAACAAAAGGCTTGTTGGCATAAAGTTTACACTCCTTCCAGATAATAGCACCATCAGATGTATAGAAGCACAGATCAGTTGACCTGAGTGCTAATGTTTTAGGCTATAGAATTTTATGGAGCAGCACGATCTTCACCTTTTTTCCACCATTGCTCTTGAACAACAAAGAGAATGTCTGATAGTCTAGTTTCAAAACCATTCATATCTTGACGACATTTGTCAACCACTATTCTTGTTTCCGAAACAACATCCATTAGGGATTGGACTTGTGTCTGGAGCACAGATATATCACTCTGTCTAGCAGTAAGATTTTGTTCAGTAGGCGATTTGGACGAGGTTACCTAGACAACTAACCCAGAATTACCAGGAAGGTGCTTTTTGCACTGTTAGTGGAGAGATACTGATGCACTGCAGCAAGATGCTTTTTGCACTGTTAGTGGAGAGATACTGACGCACTGCAGCAAGAGGTGACATTGTGCCTATGGTAGCCTCGTCGCCTTTAGGTGGTTGTGGCTGTTCAATCATTTGTTCCGTAGCTTCCTGAAAGTTTGAACTTGTAGATTAGTGTACCAGATAAGTTACTAATGAGACAAAAACAAACAAAGTGGGTTACATGTTTATACATAACTTATTTTGGTGAACTACTTTAATACATTAGCATGTATTGTAGTGCCAACTACATAATAAAATCACTTTCGGAACATATGTCCATGTAGCATGCCTACTGTATTGTCTATTTCCTCACATCGTTGACATCTAAGGATAAAGAAACATGGTCTAAAGTAGGATGAACATAGTATGACATCATTCATATCATGGGCAAACAGATATAAAACAAACATGCTATTTTATCATTGTGTGTGCACATGAACATAACAACTAGATTACAGATCAAGAGCAAAAGAATATCCTTCATCTCTTTTCAACCATGTAAGGTGAAATGATACATTAAGACAACTGTGTATAAAAGTGAACAGAGTAACTGACATTGGCTGCAAACCAAGTAGTTAAATGAACACATCACAGTACTAATCAGTTCAAAGGTAGGAGGAGTAAGGACTTACAACAGCGGCTTGAATTGGTGTGCTCATGCCCTTCATCTTGCTCGTGTGGCAATCCTTGAAGATTTTGTAGGACCTTGAAGTATGTCTAGAGGGGGGGTGATTAGACTACTTGACCAATTAAAAGCTTAACCTTTTCCCAATTTTAGAGTTTGGCAGATTTTAGCTATCTTAGGACAAGTCAAGCAATCATCACACAGTTCAAGCAAGCATGCAAAGAGTATATAGGCAGCGGAAATTAAAGCATGCAACTTGCAAGAAAGTAAAGGGAAAGGTTTGGAGGATTCAAACGCAGTTGGAGACACGGATGTTTTTGGCGTGGTTCCGATAGGTGGTGCTACCGTACATCCACGTTGATGGAGACTTCAACCCACGAAGGGTAACGGTTGCGCGAGTCCACGGAGGGCTCCACCCAAGAAGGGTCCACGAAGAAGCAACCTTGTCTATCCCACCATGGCTGTCGCCCACGAAGGACTTGCCTCACTAGCGGGAGATCTTCACGAAGTAGGCGATCTCCTTGCCCTTACAAACTCCTTGGTTCAACTCCACAATCTTGTCGGAGGCTCCCAAGTGACACCTAGCCAATCTAGGAGACACCACTCTCCAAGAAGTAACAAATGGTGCGTTGATGATGAACTCCTTGCTCTTGTGCTTCAAATGATAGTCTCCCCAACACTCAACTCTCTCTCATAGGATTTGGATCTGGTGGAAAGAAGATTTGAGTGGAAAGCAACTTGGGGAAGGCTAGAGATCAAGATTCAGATGGTAGGAATGGAATATCTTGGCCTCAACACATGAGTAGGTGGTTCTTTCTCAGAAATGGTAAGTTGGAAGTGTAGGTTTAGTCTGATGGCTCTCTCCCCGAATGAAGAGGAGGTGGAGGGGTATATATAGCCTACACACAAAATCTAACTATTACACACAATTTACAAAACTCGGTGGGACCGATTCAACAGACTCGGTCGGACCGATTTAGTAAACCTAGTGACCATTAGTGCTTTTCGGTGGGACTGACATGCAACTCGGAGAGACCGATTCGGTTAGGGTTAGGGCATAACGTAATCTCGGTAAGACCGATTACACAAACTCGGTGAGACCGATTTTGGTAATAAGCTTTCCAGAGAGTTGGTCAGGTAAACTCGGTGGGACCGATTTGCTCTTTTTGGTGAGACCGAAATGTTACAAAAGGGAAACAGAGAGTTTACATTGCAATCTCGTTGGGACCGATCGCTCACTTCGGTTTGACCGAAACGTTACGAAGGGAAACAGAGAGATTACAATCCCATCTCGGTGAGACCGAGATCCCTATCGGTAGAACCGATTTGCCTAGGGTTTGTGGCAGTGGCTATGACATTTGAAATCGGTGGCGCCGGATAAGAAGAATCGGTGTGACCGATTTTGGCTTTGGGTTTAGGTCATTTGTGGATGTGAGAAGGTAGCTGAGGGTTTTGGAGCATATCACTAAGCACATGAAGCAAGAGGCTCATTAAGCAACACCTCATCCCTCCTTGATAGTATTGGCTTTTCCTATAGACTCAATGTGATCTTGGATCACTAAAATATAAAATGAAGAGTCTTGAGCTATTGAGCTTGAGCCAATCATTTGTCCTTAGTATTTTGAGGGATCCACTTTCATCATCCATGCCATGCCATTCTTTGAGCTTTCCTGAAATATATGTCTTGGAATAGCATTAGCTCAATGAGCTATATGTTGTTACGAATTACCAAAACCACCTAGGGATAGTTGCACTTTCAATCTCCCCTTTTTTGGTAATTGATGACAACATATAGATCAAAGCTTCGACAAATGATAATAAGATTGAAAAACATCGTCGCTTTGAGAAGTATGTGATAAGCAAGAGCTCCCCCTAAATTTGTGCATAGTTTAAGATTTGCTTTGGACTGCAAATGCACAAGGAATTAGGCTCATGGCTTACTCTTCCATGTCACATACATCTTGGTGGAGCGCTCAAAATGATAAAGATTGAATACATGCACTCATCACCAAGCAAAGTGAATGATCACATAGGATAGATAAGATAATATCATCAAACATGCATAAGTGTAGCTTAAGATCAAACACATGATCATCAATGTCTCACAAGAATAGCATAGTATCTCAAGCAATCAAAAGCAAACAAGTTTTAAACCACCAAAGCAAGAGAGAACAAAAGCAACACACTCTCTCTCTCGAAGCCTATGATCTATACATTTTTCTCCCCCTTTGGCAACAAGTTACCAAAAAGTTCATAGAAAATGCATAGTGCTAGATCGACTCTCAGGCTTGATCTTCAATTGGTGGTGTAGAGATGGCTCCTTGGACGAAGGCTTCAGTTGATGTAGAGGGAGCTGGAAGAGTTGGTGCTGGAGCTGGTTGCACTGGAGCTGTAGGAGCTGTGGCTGGTGCAGATGATGTTGCTCTAGTGTCTGGCACTGGCACTGCAGCTGACCTCTGAGCTCTAGGCACTCTGGTAAATACATTAGTGGTAGTCTTGCCCTTCCTCTCCTGCATGTCATCCTGCAGCTGCTCCACGACTGACTGAATCTCAGTTACCTTGACATCAAGATCATAGAATTTTTGTTCCATGATTCTCTCCAAGCTTTCCTGATTCTGAGTTAAGGTGGCCAACCCCTTCTCAATCCTCAGTGTTGATGCTATCAAGTAACCAAGATTCTCCTGGTTGTTCTTCAAGAAATACTCAGATGCCTCCTCTTGAGTTGGCATCTTAGCAGCCTTCTCCTTCCTTGCCTTCTCCTTCTTCTCTTGATCTTGAACTGATGATGGATCATCCTCATTCATGATAACCTCATTATCCTCAAAGTCTGGATAGAGAGGAAAATGTTCCCTATCCAATAGATATTTGCCTGTGCCCATCTTTGAGTTAATCAACTCCTGAATCTGAGGGGCATATCCATAACTCCTCTTATGATCTATTGCAGTCCTCTTAATGGTTTCTACTATAAGGCTCATGACCTTGAATTTCTGAGGCACATCAAACAAATGCAACATGTTGATTTCATGCCCTCTGATCATGTTGTGGTCACCAGACTTAGGCAATAGAGTGTGCCATAGGATCCAGTTGATTGTAGGCAGCCCTGACAGAAGAAAGTGGACTGATCCAAAAGAGAAAGTCTCTAGGGCTTTGTTTGGGATCTCCTTGTACATATGTGCCATGGTATTGTGTCCCATTTTCTTCTTGGCATATACATCCAGGTCATCATCATTTTCCTTTGGGGCATTTATCATATTTGCCCACTCCTCAACAATTGACTGGTACCTTGTACCTTCAGACATCCAAACTATCCTCCCATCTGGATAGAAGTGTGCTGTTGAGTAGAATTTCATTATGAGTTCATCATTCCAGTTAGTGAGCTTCTGCCCAACAAAATCTGCAACTCCACAAGCAACAAAACTATCTTGTACTCCTGGATAGTGTTCTTCATTTTCCTTCATGTAGGTCCAGTCGACCCACCTCATATCACACACAATGGGCTTTTTGTCCAACAAGATTGTCTCATAGAAGTCCTGCTGTTCCTTTGTATGGAACCTGTAATCAACAGCAGTTCTTCTCCTTGTGGCATATGGATCTGCCATCCTCCATAGCCTCAACCCTGAATCTTTTCTGATGTTCATGTCCTCAGCTACAGGATGGGCATCATTATGGTCTGGTATCTTGGGCTTGAGCTTCCTTAGAACTTGTCCTTCTTCATCTTCCTCCTCAGCAACCTCAGGCACTGGGGTCTTCTTCTTCTCAACAGCTGGAATACTCCTGGTATTCCTCTTTGGTGCAGACTTGGCCTTGGGGGCAGCTTTGGGTGCTTCCTTGGGCTTAGAAGTTGCAGCCCCTGATCTAATAGCATCTCCCATAAGCTTTGGTGCCTTTGGTGCTGGTGCAGCAAGCTCTTTTTCTTCTTCCATCATGGAAGGTTGCCCAACAACTCTGGCCATGGTCTTCTTGACCCTTTCCTTCCTTTTCTTTCCTTCAGCAGTTGGCTCTTTGGGATCAGGCTTTTCAGGCAGTTGAGTTGATGCTCTGGCTTTGGACATTGGTTGTCTTCCTGCAGGCCTTTTAGTCTTCATGCCTGGCTTAGTATTCTTTGCTGAGCCATACTCCTTTTTGAGTACTACTTTCTTGGAAGTAGCTTCATCCTCTTCAGCTCTATAATCCTCATCTTCAGAGTCTGAAGTTCTCTTCTTCCTTTTCCTGGTAGCAGCCTTAGGCAGGTTGCTAGGAGTGCTCCTGCTGCCTTCATCTGAAGTACTGGAGGGACTAGTGCCCTCACTCATTTGCATCTGCACACTGTTCTGACTGTCACTCTGGTCTGACATGCTGCAAACTCTGACTGCTGACCCTGTGAAGAGTTATAGATGATATGGAGTGGATGAGCATCACAAAATGCAGCGATTTTTGCAAAAGAATGATTCAAAAATTCAGTTTTAGTTTTCCACAGAAAGCATTTCGGATCAACCGATTTTCAAACTCGGTGATACAGAAGCAATTTTGGAACCTAAACTGATGAACTCGGTTGGACCGAGTCACAGTTCGGTGGCACCGAGACTGCTAGGGTTTCACAAAGTCCTAAAATCGGTCGCACCGATTAGCAATTCTCGGTCAAACTGAGAGTTACTAGTGCAATGGCATAAGCCAAATCGGTGGCACCGAGTTTTTCAACTCGGTGGGTCCGAGATGGTTTCGGTGGAAACCTAACCCTAAATATTCAAATCTCATCTAATCTACGGATTGCATTGACTGGATAGGAGTGTTTCAATCATGGCAAGAATCAATAAGAACACAATGTGCTAGGAATCAGACGAGGATAGCACTGTGATCGAGTCCATACCCTAGCTTGGCGATGAACTCGCTACGGCGGCAACGGCAGGGATTGAATTCCGTTGACAGCGGCGGAGACCAGCGACAGGAGGCGGCTGGCAACGAGGAGACGATCTGGAGACCTTGGAGGCAGAGCGAGCTATTGCGCGGGCCAAGGGGTTCGGAGAAGTTTCCAAATTTTTGCCCGTGACTATATATAGCCCGACCCTGTCGGTGTGACCGAGTGGAACAACTCGGTGGCACCGGGATGCATAACTGTGTTCAGTTACAGCAACTCGGTGTGACCGAAAAGTTCAAATCAGTTGCACCGAGATTGAAAACCTAGATCGACTTAGTGATCTCGGTAGGACCGAAATGGAGGAATCAGTCAAACCGAGAATCACAAAGAAGTTTTGGAAGTTTAAGTCTATGACGAATCGGGGACTCCGAGTGCTCCTCACACAGAGTGGTTCGAATCTGACTTGATCAAATTTTGTGATGTAGCATGAATAGAGTTTGAGACGAGAAGATCATAGATAGCTAGAGAAAGTTCTTAGGCATTCTTGTCCATCCACTTGGCCAAAAGAAGGAAGAACCAAAGAATCAAAACAACAAGTGGATGTCCTTGAATGAGTAAAATATGCACCAACATGCTCACACAATAAGATGGCAAATGAAATATGTGGCAAAGCATGCACAACCAATTCTAGCATCTATCAAACAATTGGCGATGACTAGGTCATCTATATATGAGTACATTGACTTAGGAGTCAAATGATAAACATTTGATCATAGGTCATACTCATCGTTTAAGCCCAAGTGGGGTTACCACTTTTACATAATGCATTGATGTGTTCACACCATTAGAGTTACTTTGACTCAAGTCTTAGAGTTAAGCTCCCCCTAGATGTGAGATCCCCTTTTAGAGGGATGAACTAACCTTGGGTTTTGTCGATGATGACTTCATGTAGGTGTTGAAGATGTGGATGCTCAATGTTGATGTAGATCATTTGGAGCAATCCGTTGGAGTGAGTTGCACTTTCAACATACCTACATGGGTTACTCCCACAAGGAACAAACAAGAATATCCATAGACATAGAGTGATTCACACACAAGATGATGTCCATGAAAACATTAGGTTAACTTGTTCCTTGCCTTACCAACATGAGGGTTTGTGACTCCTTGAACTAGTGCAAGATGTGGAAGTTGATTGCACTTGTCCTTGCCATAATAATATGAGTGAAGAATGTTGGTGGAGTCACCCTCAAGAACTCTCTAGTTCTTCTTCTTTGGGATCCACATCATCTTGATGGGAATCCTTGGAGTTGTAGTTGTACTTGATGAAGTAGAACTTGACGTAGTCTTGGGAATCCACTTGATCGAGATCTTTGGTGCTTCTTCAAATGCATCAATCTCTTCTTGAAGCTTGTCCTTGCCTTTATGGTCTTGTGGTGGAAGATCATCTTGAGCTTGTGTTCCCTTGAAGGAAGTAGGATCATACTTCTATTGTTGAGGAACAAACTTCGTCTTGGGGTATTGATATTCTTCCCACTCAACTCCATTGGCATTGAACTTTCGTTCAAAACCAACACCTTGATTCTTCCGGTGTCTTCCTTGCTTGCGTACAATTTCCTCGAATTGCTTACTCCCGGCAAGGCTCTTGTAAACACCTTTCTCTATAATTCCCTTCAATAAGCTATTTTCTTGCTCAAGTGTAACTTGGTAAGAGAATCATTAGTGGAATCAAGAGAACTACTAGAAGAAACAATACTGGATTTGACATTATTATTGTTACTACTAGAGGAAGTATCTTTCTTGTACTTGTTACTAGACTTGACTTGAGGCATGTAAGTAGATAGGAGTAAACGCTTGGCAATGTAAGAAGAACTTTTCTTACGGAGATCATCATTGATTGCTTTTAAGAACTCATGCTCTTGCTCAAGATTGAGCTTTTCAAAGCGTAACTTCTCATGAGCCCTTAAAAGTTCTCGATGATCTTCGAAGATAGTTTCATGAGCCAAATTAAGAGTGTTTAGTTCTTTAGTTAGAAGCTCAATCTTCTCCTTATCATTGTCATTCGTTTTATCTTGATTAGCATGATTAATTGACGTTTCATCATAGTATTCATCACTAGAGTTGTCAACAAGTAAATCATCATCCACAAGCAAGTCATCTTCATCACTATTGAAATCAACATACTCAGGATGTGTTACCTTTGGACCTTTGGCCATGAAGCATCTTCCAATTCCTTCACTTGGTGAATCAAATATGTTGTAGGAGTTGGTTGACACAAGTGCTAGACCGGCAACACCTTCATCTTGAGTATATTCGGAGTCGGAGTGATAGCTTCTCTCAGTGTGTTTGTCGGAGTCGGAGCCGGAAACCCATTCACCAACATGAGCTTGATGTCTTTGTTTTGTGTAGCTCCTTGATGACTTGTCCTTCCTTTCTGAATCCTTGCTTCTCCGTGAGGTTCTTTGTTCATAACGATCATCTCTACTCCTCCTCTCTCTTGGTGGTGATTCTTCTCTTTTGCTTCTTCTTTTTGGAGAATCTTCTCTTCTTTTGTAGGGTGCCGTACACTCATTGGAATAGTGTCCAGGCCTCCCACAATTGTAGCAATTGCGCTCTCGACTAGAAGATCTTTTGTCATGGTAAGACCTTGACTTGGAGCTTCTTTCTTTGCTTCTACTCTTGTAGAATTTGTTGAAGTTCTTCACCATTAAGCTCAATTCTTCATTGAAGGTTTGTTTCTCACTTGATGATGTGGGGGCTTCACTTGAGGCTTTGTAAGCACCACTTGACTTGTTGTGAAGTTCCTCCTTGTCCTTGAGTGACATCTCATGAGCAACAATTCTTCCAATGACTTCCATTGGCTTGAGATCTTTGTAGTTTGGCATCATTTGGATCAATGTGCACACGGTATCATACTTTCCATCCAATGCTCTTAGGATCTTCTTGATGATGAATCTGTCGGTCATCACTTCACTCCCTAAGCCGGCAATCTCATTTCTAATAAGAGCAAGCCTAGAGTACATTTCATCGACACCTTCACCATCCTTCATTTTGAACTTGTCAAGCTGACTTTGGAGCACATCCAACTTGGATTCCTTGACAGATTCAGTACCTTCATGCATATCAATCAAAGTGTCCCAAATTTCCTGTGCATTCTCAAGACGGCTGATTTTGTTGAATTCTTCGGGGCATAATCCGTTGAAGATGATATCACAAGCTTGAGCGTTGTATTGCAGCATCTTCAATTCTTCCGCATTAGCTTCACGGTTCGGCTCTCTCCCATCAAAGAATTCACCTTGCAAGCCAATACAAATAATTGCCCAAATGGCGGGGTTATGTCCGAGAATATGCATTTTCATCTTGTGCTTCCAGCTAGCAAAATTAGTACCATCAAAGTAAGGACCTCTACGGTGATAATTTCCCTCGCTAGACGCCATACTCTCCTAGGTTGTGAAACCAAGGCTATGACCACCAAAAGCTATGGAAATCAAAGCAAATGGAGACCAAAGCTTTGATACCACTTGTAGGACCTTGAATTATGTCTAGAGGGGGGTGATTAGACTACTTGACCAATTAAAAACTTAACCTTTTCCCAATTTTAGAGTTTGGCAGATTTTAGCTATCTTAGGACAAGTCAAGCAATCATCACACAGTTCAAGCAAGCATGCAAAGAGTATATAGGCAGCGGAAATTAAAGCATGCAACTTGCAAGAAAGTAAAGGGAAGGGTTTGGAGGATTCAAACGCAGTTGGAGACACGGATGTTTTTGGCGTGGTTCCGATAGGTGGTGCTATCGTACATCCACGTTGATGGAGACTTCAACCCACGAAGGGTAACGGTTGCGCGAGTCCACGGAGGGCTCCACCCAAGAAGGGTCCATGAAGAAGCAAGCTTGTCTATCCCACCATGGCCGTCACCCACGAAGGACTTGCCTCACTAGCGGTAGATCTTCACGAAGTAGGCGATCTCCTTGCCCTTACAAACTCCTTGGTTCAACTCCACAATCTTGTCGGAGGCTCCCAAGTGACACCTAGCCAATCTAGGAGACACCACTCTCCAAGAAGTAACAAATGGTGCGTTGATGATGAACTCCTTGCTCTTGTCCTTCAAATGATAGTCTCCCCAACACTCAACTCTCTCTCACAGGATTTGGATCTGGTGGAAAGAAGATTTGAGTGGAAAGCAACTTGGGGAAGGCTAGAGATCAAGATTCATATGTAGGAATGGAATATCTTGGCCTCAACACATGAGTAGATGGTTCTTTCTCAGAAATGGTAAGTTGGAAGTGTAGGTTTAGTCTGATGGCTCTCTCCCCGAATGAAGAGGAGGTGGAGGGGTATATATAGCCTCCACACAAAATCTAACCGTTACACACAATTTACCAAACTCGGTGGGACCGATTCAACAAACTCGGTCGGACCGATTTAGTAAACGTAGTGACCGTTAGTGATTTTCGGTGGGACTGACATGCAACTCGGTGAGACCGATTCGGTTAGGGTTAGGGCATAACGTAATCTCGGTAAGACTGATTACACAAACTCGGTGAGACCGATTTTGGTAATAAGCTTTCTAGAGAGTTGGTCAGGTAAACTCGGTGGGACCGATTTGCTCTTTTCGATGAGACCGAAATGTTACAAAAGGGAAACAGAGAGTTTACATTGCAATCTCGTTGGGACCGATCGCTCACTTCAGTTTTATCGAAACTTTACGAAGGGAAACAGAGAGACTACAATCCCATCTCGGTGAGACCGAGATCCCTATCGGTAGAACCGATTTGCCTAGGGTTTGTGGCAGTGGCTATGACATTTGAAATCGGTGGCGCCGGATAAGAAGAATCGGTGTGACTGATTTTGGCTTTGGGTTTAGGTCATTTGTGGATGTGAGAAAGTAGCTGAGGGTTTTGGAGCATATCACTAAGCACATGAAGCAAGGGGCTCATTAAGCAACACCTCATCCCTCCTTGATAGTATTGGCTTTTCCTATAGACTCAATGTGATCTTGATCACTAAAATATAAAATGAAGAGTCTTGAGCTATTGAGCTTGAGCCAATCCTTTGTCCTTAGTATTTTGAGGGATCCACTTTCATCATCCATGCCATGCCATTCATTGAGCTTTCCTGAAATATATGTCTTGGAATAGCATTAGCTCAATGAGCTATATGTTGTTATGAATTACCAAAACCACCTAGGGATAGTTGCACTTTCAGATTTGCACTGCATTCGGTTCAGGTTCTTTTTGGTCCGCACGGGCTTTCCTCTGTATTTGGAACAAGTCAAAATAGATACGATAATATGGCACAAAAAAGAAGGAAGTAGTAGCTATTTACAAGAGCCTCACAGTGTGCAATATAGCTACGAAATCCTGTTGTCTGATAACCTGCAAGTATACGGGATAGTTGTAGCCTCTTTCGATAAGTAAGAGTGTCGAACCCAATGAGGAGCTAATGGTAGAACAAATACTCTCTCAAGTCCTATCGGCCACTGATATGACTCTACGCACGCTTGACATTCGCTTTACCTAGAACAAGTATGAAAGTAGAAGTACTTTGTAGGTGTGATAGGATAGGTTTGCAAGATAATAAAGAACACGTAAATAAAAAGTAGGTGCTGTTTAGATAAATAAACAATAAAGTAAATATAGCGAGTATGGAAAAGTGGTGGTAGGAGTTGTGAAATTGTCCCTAAGCAATTGACTATGTTACTAGACCGGTAATCACTATTGCAATTCTATTTGAGGGAGAGGCATAAGCTAACATACTTTCTCTACTTGGATCATATGCACTTATGATTGGAACTCTAGCAAGCATCCGCAACTACTAAAGATCATTAAGGTAAAACCCAGCCATAGCATTAAAGTATCAAGTCCCCTTTATCCCATACGCAACGACCTACTTAGTCGGGTTTGTGTTTCAGTCACTCATGCAACCCACTACAAGCGAATCATGAATGCATTGCAACACCCTACAGTGGGAATCCCTCATGCTTGCGTGACACGGGGGGCACCATAGGACAACACCAATAATAAAACATGCAACTCAAACCAATCATAGCAATTCATCAATCACCGATAGGACAAAGAAAATCTACTGAGACATCATAGGATGGCAACACATCATTGGATAATAATATGAAGCATAAAGCACCATGTTCAAGTAGAGGGTACAGCGGGTTGCGGGAGAGTTGTAATCCCCGGATGTAACTTTCCATCTTTGTATCTCCAACTCTTGCCATTTTCGGCTATGTGATATGATATTCCCTCCGTGGTTGGGTTTTGTCTTTTGTTTTGCATTTTATTCATGTCATGCATATCATATCATGTCATCATGTGCATTTCATTTGCATACGTGTTCGTCTCATGCATCCGAGCATTTTCCCCGTTGTCCGTTTCGCAATCCAACACTCCCACATGCACCGGTGCACCCCCTCTTGTCTCTTTTAGTGTGCGGGTGTTAAACGTTCTCGGAATGGACCGAGCCTTGCCAAGTGGCCCTGGTATAGCAGCGGTAGACCGCCTGTAAAGTTTCGGGTCATTTGGAGCTCGTTTGGTACTCCAACGGTTAACCGCATAACCGCAAAGGCCTCTTTTGAGTTGCAGCCCAACACCCCTCCAAAACAGCCCAATAACCCATCTAAGTCACTTCCATGCTCTCCGTCGTCGGATCACGATCGTGTGGGCGAAAACTACACCTCATTTGGACACTCCTAACTCCTTCTACCTATAAAAACACCTCCCACCGCGCGCCGCCCCGGCCCGCCGAGCCTGCAGCCGGCCCTCGCGGCCCGCGTCCCCACCCCCGCCTCGCCCGCTCGCCCT
>NC_057798.1:416380943-416383154 GCF_018294505.1 Triticum aestivum
CGGCCCCGCCCTCCGCCGGATCCGGCCACCTCGACCCTCGCCGGAGCCGCCTCGTCCTCCTCCCGGCCAACTCCGGCGCTGCCTCGGCTTCCGTGCAGCCGGAGCCAGATCCGATCTGGACCTCTAGGTTGACTTTTTGTCCCCCGAATTCGTCTAAGTCCCTTTTCTGGCAGTAATTTTGTTGCATGTTCATCACACCACAACTTTGCACTCGTAGCTCCGTTTTGGGCATGTAGCATACCGATTTGTTTGCCTCGACGAGTAAATCATTTCATCTCATTGCATCAGGTTCATTTGAGCTCATCTTGTTGCCCGAAATGCTGTTGGAAGAGTGCTTCATAATGTTAGTTTCAGATTCTTATCAGTACCTGCACTTTTGTCATTTTTGCCATGATTGATGTCTGCACCTTATGTACTTGAGCCCTACATGTGTTTTGATCTATGCCATTCCATCTTTACAGAGGTGCTTACCATGTATTTTTGTGATCAATGTGGTGACTAGCACAACCATGCAAACTACGCTTCGTGATATTGCTGATTTTAGTCCCTGTTCTTTTGATATTTTGATGCCATGTAAACATGATGCTACAGAGATATCCATGCATATTTTGAGATACTTCAGTAAGGGTGTTTTGAACATATGGTTATGCTCTATCCATCTATGCCCTTGGCTGCAATTATGGAGTAGTCTAGCAAGTCATTTTCGTTCTCTACTTTTGCTTCAAAATGTTTCCTGGTAGATTGTTTACATGTTATTCAATTTTGCCAAGGTTGTAGTAGTTGATCCGTGTATGCTATGATGTTGTTCTTGCCATGTATAGCTTCTATGTCATGTCTTCTTGATGGATGTATGCTTAGTTTATCCTGAAATGCTCTGTAGTGAGTGCATCGAGCTCGCGAAGATGCCTTCATAATTCTGTCAATGCCATGCTCTGTTTGCTGAATCTGTTAACGAAACATGCTATGTTTACATGGGTGCCATCATATCTTCTGGTCCTTTTTGGCTCATGGTCACTAAGGGACTTTTGATATATGCTTTGAGTAGATTCATTCCATGCCTTGCTTTGCTATTATAGGTTCCTGTAGCATGCAGATAACTTGCTCTGAACGTTGCTTCGTGATGCTGTTTATGCCATGTCCTAGCTGATATTTTTTTGCACTTTCACCATGCTTGTTTGAACCTGTTATGATGTGATTTAGCCGTATCTCAGTGTTCCTCTTTTGTTAAGCATCTCCTGTAGATCACTGCCATATGCTTTGTTTTTATGTTGGGGTGTTGTAGCATAGTTTCTTGTTGCATGCTAAGTAGCATCGTGCTGTTAATCGCAGATTTGTGCCTTGTTTTGCTTGCCATTTGCAAACCGTGCATCCGTTTCCGGTGATCTCTATATCGATTTCAACCAAAATCATCATCTTTCCAGTGGCATACTTGGTTTGCCAAGTTGATGCCTTGTTCATCCTTTTTCCTCCTGAAGCACGCATAAGCATTGCATATCACATCTCGCATATCATGACATGTATTGTATCATGTTGCTTGTGCATTGCACCGTGATTTATTGTGGTTCCTTTGCTTGTGTTCTTGCCTTGGGTAGATCCGGGAGACGAGTACGTGCACGAGGAACCTGTTGAGTACGCTAACGAGGATCAAGCCTTCGACAACTCTGAGAACCTTGCAGGCAAGATGACCATACCTTCGATATCACTTCTATCTTTGCTTGCTAGTACTCCCTCTATCGCTATGTTAGCCCTACCTGCCACTGTTTATCATGCCTCCCTATTGCCATGTCAAACCTCTAACCATCTTGTCCTAGCAAACCGTTGTTTGGCTATGTCACCGCTTTTGCTCAGCCCCTCTTATAGCGTTGCTAGTTGCAGGTGAAGATGAAGTTTGTTCCTGGTCGGAACATGGATATTTTGGGATATCACAATATCTCCTATTTAATTAATGCACCTTATATACTTGGTAAAGGGTGGAAGGCTCGGCCCTATCCCTAGTGACTTGTTCCACTCTTGCCGCCTTAGTTTCCGTCATACCAGTGTTATGTTCCTTGATTTTGCGTTCCTTACACGGTTGGGTGATTTATGGGACCCCCTTGACAGTTCACTTTGAATAAAACTCCTCCAGCAAGGCCCAATCTTGGTTTTACCATTTGCCACCTAAGCCTTTTTCCCTTGGGTTTTCGCGAGCCCAAGGGTCATCTTTATTTTAAC
>NC_057798.1:416383342-416390440 GCF_018294505.1 Triticum aestivum
CCTTCGAGTGTTGGTCCAAAATGAGTAGACTGTGGGGCCACCTCGGGGAAACTTGAGGGCTGGTTTTACTCGTAGGATGTCTCATCTGGTGTGCCCTGAGAACGAGATATGTGCAGCTCCTATCGGGATTTGTCGGCGCATCGAGCGGCTTTGCTGGTCTTGTTTTACCATTGTCGAAATGTCTTGCGAACCGGGATTCCGAGACTGATCGGGTCTTCCCGGGAGAAGGTATATCCCTCGTTGACCGTGAGAGCTTGTGATGGGCTAAGTTGGGACACCCCTGCAGGGTATATTATCTTTCGAAAGCCGTGCCCGCAGTTATGAGGCAGATGGGAATTTGTTAATATCCGGTTGTAGATAACTTGACACTTGACTTCATTAAAATACATCAACCGTGTGTGTAGCCGTGATGGTCTCTTCTCGGCGGAGTCCGGGAAGTGAACACGGTTTGAGTTATGCTTGACGTAAGTAGTTTCAGGATCACTTCTTGATCGCTTCTAGCTTCTCGACCGATGCGTTGCTTCTCTTCTCACTCTCACTTGCGTATGTTAGCCACCATATATGCTTAGTGCTTGCTGCAGCTCCACCATATTACCCCTTTTCCTACCTATGAGCTTAAATAGTCTTGATCTCGCAGGTGTGAGATTGCTGAGTCCCCGTGACTCACAGATTCTACCAAAACAGATGCAGGTGCCGAGGATACCAGCGCAGATGGCGCAACCAAGCTCAAGTGGGAGTTTGACAAGGCCCTTGGTCATTACTATGTATCGTTTCCAGATGATCAGTAGTGGAGCCCAGTCGGGACGATCGGGGATCTAGCATTTGGGGTTGTCTTCTTTTCATTTGGATTTGACCGTAGCCGGTCTATGAGTGTATTTGAATGATGTATGATCTTAATTATGTATTGTGTGAAATGGCGATTGTAAGCCAACTCTCTTTATCCCATTCTTGTTCATTACATGGGATTGTGTGAAGATGACCCTTCTTGCGACAAAACCACCATGCGGTTATGCCTCTAAGTCGTGCTTCGACACGTGGGAGATATAGCCGCATCGTGGGTGTTACAAGTTGGTAATCAGAGCCATCCCCGACTTAGCCCCCTGCTTGACTGTTTGCTAGCGATGTTGAGTCTAGAACAAAAATGTTTTGAGTACTAGGATTATATATATCGGAGAGTAGGATTCTTTTTACTCCTCAGTCCCTTCGTCGCTCTGGTGAGGTCTCCTGACGTAGATGTTTTGACTTTCCTCTCCTCAAATTTCACTAATTTTTTTTAGGATCACGCGGGTATCTTGGAATCGTTCCGATGGTTTTGTGACAAGAACATTGTTCTTGGTGCCTCCTGTCTATTGTGGCTTTGACCCGGGGAGTTGAGCTTCGAGGTGTTGTCATCACAATTTTATCGTTGCAGTTCTGGAATACCTGAGTTTTGCCGACATCGAAAATCTCTTTTATGCAGTTGTTGGTGAGATAACATCGATGCCACCCAGTACTGGGCGGGAGTTCGGGAGTATTGCCATAACTCGTATAATGGATGCTTTTCGAAGGTTGAGGTACACGATTTCTGAAGGTTTCTTGGTTATGTGTTGACGGATGGATACAGCTGGATGTAGGGATTGTTAGTTTGGGTGAGATATATTGCTTCCCCTGTATCCCCAACACCTGATTGCATAACCAGAAAGTTTCGGGAGATTATAGGTGGGATTCAAGTAGCTCTAGCATTTCTTCCCGCAGATATTTGGTTTGTGATTGGGTAATCCTTACCACTTATTTGTTCCAGTTGTACCTTGTTTATTTCATTCATCAATCTCTTATCAAGTGGCTTCTCACCTTAATGGACGTGTGATGTTTGCTTTGGAATTCATTCGTTCATCCTTGTTCGAATGTTTATTGTGAAGACTATATGTTGCAATTTCTATCCGTTGATTCAACTTGTCTATCTGTCTATCAAGATGCTAACGGATGTCACCCTCTTCAGGATGGCTCCGCCAACGCGTCAGAATCCGGAACGCAATGATGGGAGTCAGGCGAACCCTCCACATCCACCTCCGCCTCCAGAGGCATGGCAAGCTTTGATGGCAGCCACAAACGCCAATGCCCAGATGATGATCCAGCTCATGCAAGAGCGCAACCAAGGACAAGGCAACCAAGGGAATCAAGGTCAAGGGCAGTTCAATCATCAGCCTCTATTTCCTACCCTCAACCAATTCCTTGCAAATCAGCCAAAGTCTTTCAGCTACTGTGTCGAGGCCACAGACGCCGATGATTGGCTCGTGGATATCAACAAGCATTTTGAATGCAGCAATATCAGGCCTGAGGACTATGTCAAGTTCGCTTCTTTTGAGCTCAAGGATCAAGCAGCTGATTGGTTCCAGCAATACAAGGATTCCAGAGGAGGCCGAGTGATTACTTGGACTGACTTATGTCGGGACTTTAAAGCTCACCACATTCCTACCAGTGTTGATGAGAGAGAGCGTGAGGAGTTCCGCAATCTCAAGCAAGGCAACATGTCAGTGTACGAATACAACAAGCAGTTTCAGAAACTTGCTCGCTTCGCTAAGCAAGATGTTCCTGATGAGAAGAGTATGATCTATCAATTCAGAGGTGGCCTTAGAGAGGATCTGCAGTTAGCTCTCGTTCTTGTTGAGCCTACTCAGTTTGATCAATTCTACAATATGGCACTCAAGCAAGAAGGTGCTCAGCTCAAGTGTGAGGCTTCTAAGAAGAGAATCAGGGATGCAGTGCAGTCTTCTTCTTCCTCACAAGTGGCAGCTAAGCAGCAGAAGTTCTACCTTCCTCCTCCTCCGTTTCGTCAGCCTTACCAGCAGAAGAACTCAGGTGGTCGTGGATCTTCCCACCCACCCAACCCAGGCTATCAGAACAAGTCTCAGTCTCAAGCTCCAAGGTCAAATGCTCCTTATCATCGTCCGCTCTCAGAAGTGACTTGCAACAAGTGCCAACAGAAAGGTCATTATGCGAACAAATGCTTCAATCAAAGGCGCCTTCCTCCTCCTCCTCCTGTGAGATCTTCAAGCAATGCTGTGGTCAAGCATAATCCAAAGTCTGCAAAGGTGAACATGATGAATGCAGTGCAAGCAGAGAGATTCTTCTGATGTGATAATGGGTAATCTTCCTGTTAATGATATTCCTGCAAAAGTCTTATTTGATACCGGTGCATCGCATTCTTTCATGTCATATCCTTTTGCATCGAAGCACAATTTTGGCACAGAGGATTTACCTAAAGTTATGCAAGTTGTTTCTCCGGGAAGACTTATGACTTCTAGTTTGGTTGCTCCTGATGTTTCTATTAAGATGGGCGACTATAAATTTCTGGCTAAAACAATTGTTCTTGGCGACTCTGATATTGATCTAATTCTCGGGATGGACTGGCTTTCTAAGCACAAGGCTCAGCTTGATTGTGCTGCCAGGCAAATTCAATTGACTCACCCTTCTGAGGATGTTATCATCTATGCCGCTCGTGATGAAACCATTCGGTTCTTTTCTCTCAATGAGAAGGGCGAGTTGGATGCTATTTCTCAAATTCCAGTCGTTTGTGAGTACCAAGATGTCTTTCCAGAAGAGCTTCCGGGTATGCCTCCTCATCGGCCAGTCGAGTTCGTTATTGATCTTGAGCCTGGAACTGAACCCGTTTGCAAGCGTCCTTACAAGCTTGGACCCAAGGAGCTGAAGGAATTGAAGAAACAACTCGATGAACAAGAGCGTCTGGGTTTGATCAGACCGAGTTCATCTCCATGGGGTTGTGGAGTTCTTTTTGTCCAGAAGAAGGATGGCACGGACCGACTTTGCGTCGATTACCGTCCATTGAACAAGAAGACAATCAAGAACAAGTATCCACTTCCCAACATCAATGAGCTTTTCGAGCAACTCAAAGGTGCTAAAGTATTCTCCAAGCTTGACCTTCATATGGGTTATCATCAGATTCGCATTCGTGAACAAGATATTCCCAAGACAGCATTCAGAACAAGCTACGGTTCTTATGAATATACTGCCATGTCTTTCGGCCTTGTCAATGCTCCTCCAATGTTCTCTCGCATGATGAACTTTATCTTCAACCCCTACACCAATGAATTCGTCTTGGTGTATCTCGATGATATCTTGGTCTTCTCCAAGAATAAGCATGATCATGCCAAACATTTGCGATTGGTGCTCGACAAGCTCAGAGAGCATCAATTCTATGCGAAGTTTTCCAAATGTGAGTTCTGGCTTGATGAAGTTCTTTACCTTGGTCATATCATCTCCGCAAAGGGCATTGCAGTTAATCCCGCGAAGGTTTCTGTAGTTCTGAATTGGGAACCTCCTCAGAATGTCAAGCAGCTCCGCAGTTTTCTTGGTCTTGCAAGCTATTGCCGAAGATTCGTTGAGAACTTCTCTAAGATTGCAAAGCCTCTTTCCAACCTCCTCCAGAAGCATGTCAAGTATGTCTGGACGCCTGAGTGTGACGTCGCTTTCAACACCCTCAAAGAGAAGTTAGTCACAACTCCTGTCTTGACTCCTCCTGATGAATCCAAGCCATTCGAAGTATTCTGTGATGCTTCCCTTCAAGGTCTCGGTGCTGTGTTGATGCAAGAGAAAAAAGTTGTGGCCTATACCTCTCATCAGTTTAAGCCCAACGAAAAGAACTACCCCACTCACGATCTTGAGTTGGCGGCAGTTGTCCATGCATTGATAACATGGAGACATCTCTTATTGGGAAGGCAAGTGGACATTTTCACCGATCACAAGAGCCTCAAGTATATCTTCACTCAACCCAACCTTAACCTCAGGCAAACTCGATGGGTCGAAATGATTCAAGAGTACAATCCGAGTATTGAATATACTCCTGGCAAGGCAAATGTGATTGCAGATGCTCTGAGCAGAAAGGCTTATTGCAACAGTCTAATTCTCAAGCCATTTCAACTGGATCTTTGTGAAGCTTTTCACAAGCTGAATCTTCAAGTTGTTCCTCAAGGCTTTCTTGCCAACCTCATAGTCTCTCCTACTTTGGAAGAACAAATTCGTGAGGCACAACTCCTGGATACTATGGTGAAGAAGGTGAAACGTGGTATTGACAAGGGCATTCCCAAATACAAGTGCTATCAATTGGATGACAAAGATACTCTTTTCTTCGAGGATCGAATTGTGGTTCCAAAAGGTGATCTGAGAAAAGTCATCATGAACGAGGCACACAATTCCCTCCTATCCATTCATCCTGGAAGTACAAAGATGTACCATGACCTCAAGCAGTCATATTGGTTGACTCGAATGAAGCAAGAAATTGCTCAATTCGTGAATGAATGTGATGTTTGTAGAAGGGTGAAAGCAGAACACCAAAGACCAGCTGGTCTACTCCAACCTCTTGCTATTCCAGAATGGAAGTTTGACCATATCGAGATGGACTTCGTGACTGGTTTTCCTAAGTCCAAGCATGGAAATGATGCTATCTTCGTTGTCATTGACAAGCTTACTAAAGTGGCTCATTTCCTTCCTATCAAAGAATCTATCACAGCAGCTCAGCTGGCAGAGCTATACACCTCCAGAATTGTCTCCTTGCATGGTATTCCACAATTTATATCTTCAGATCGTGGAAGCATCTTCACTTCTAAGTTCTGGGACTCCTTTCAGAAGGCCATGGGCTCCAACATTCGTTTCAGCACAGCTTTCCATCCTCAAACAAGTGGCCAAGTCGAGCGAGTCAATCAAATCCTTGAAGATATGCTCAGGACTTGTGTCATCTCTTTCGGTATGAAGTGGGAAGATTGTCTTCCATATGCCGAGTTCTCCTACAACAACAGCTTCCAAGCGAGTTCGGGCAAGGCCCCATTCAAAATTCTCTATGGCAGAAAGTGTTGTACTCCTCTCAATTGGTCTGAGACAGGTGAACGCCAACTTCTTGGCAACGACTTGATCACAGAAGCCGAAGAAATGTGCAAAGTCATTCGTGAGAATCTCAAAGCCGCGCAATCGCGACAGAAGAGCTATTATGATAGCAAGCACCGTGACTTGGCTTTTGAAATCGAAGACCATGTCTACCTCCACGTCTCTCCAATGAAAGGCACTCGTCGCTTCGGTATAAAAGGGAAGCTTGCCCCTAGATACGTGGGTCCTTTCAAGATCATTGGCAAAAGAGGCGACCTCGCCTATCAACTTGAGCTTCCGTCCAACTTTGCGAACGTGCACGATGTATTTCACGTGTCACAGCTTCGCAAGTGCTTCAAGACTCCTGAGCGCACTATCAACTTTGAAGAGATTGACCTCCAGGAAGATCTCTCTTATCATGAGCACCCCATTGCTATTCTTGAAGAAACCGAGCGCAAGACTCGCAACAAGTCAATCAAATTCCTAAAAGTGAAGTGGTCACACCATTCCAACCGAGAAGCCACCTGGGAGCACGAGGATCACCTCCGTTCCGAATATCCGGAGTTCTTTCAGTCCTAGATCTCGGGACGAGATCCTCTTGTAGTGGTGGAGTGTTATAACACCCCAGATGTAACTTTCCATCTTTGTATCTCCAACTCTTGCCATTTTCGGCTATGTGATATGATATTCTCTCTGTGGTTGGGTTTTGTATTTTGTTTTGCATTTTATTCATGTCATGCATATCATATCATGTCATCATGTGCATTTCATTTGCATACGTGTTCGTCTCATGCATTCGAGCATTTTCCCCGTTGTCCGTTTCGCAATCCGACACTCCCACATGCACCGGCGCACCCCCTCTTGTCTCTTTTAGTGTGCGGGTGTTAAATGTTCTCGGAATGGACTGAGCCTTGCCAAGTGGCCCTGGTATAGCACCGGTAGACCGCCTGTCAAGTTTCGGGTCATTTGGAGCTCGTTTGGTACTCCAACGGTTAACCACATAACCGCAAAGGCCTCTTTTGAGTTGCAGCCAACACCCCTCCAAAACAGCCCAATAACCCATCTAAGTCACTTCCATGCTCTCTGTCGTCAGATCACGATCGTGTGGGCGAAAACTACACCTCATTTGGACACTCCTAGCTCCTTCTACCTATAAAAACACCTCCCCCCCTCCCCGAAAATTCCGGATCAATTCACCCCTAAACCCTAGCCCCGCTCCTCTCCCCGCCGCCGGACACGTCC
>NC_057798.1:416390939-416393190 GCF_018294505.1 Triticum aestivum
GCGCCCCGGCCACCTCCGCCTGAAGCCCAACGCCGCCGGCCCCGCCCTCCGCCGGATCCGGCCACCTCGACCCTCACAGGAGCCGCCTCGTCCTCCTCCCGGCCAACTCCGGCGCTGCCTCAGCTTCCGTGCAGCCGCAGCCAGATCCGATCTGGACCTCTAGTTGACTTCTTCTCCCCCGAATTCGTCTAAGTCCCTTTTCTGGCAGTAATTTTGTTGCATGTTCATCGCACCACAACTTTGCACTATTGGCTCCGTTTTGGGCGTGTAGCATACCGATTTGTTCGCTCGACGAGTAAATCATTTCATCTTAGTGCGACGGTTTCATTTGAGCTCATCTTGTTTCCCGAAATGCTGTTGGAAGAGTGCTTCATAATGTTAGTTTCAGATTCTTATCAGTACATGCACTTTTGTCATTTTTGCCATGATTGATGTGTGCATCTTATGTACTTGAGACCTACATGTGTTTTGATCTATGCCATTCCATCTTTACAGAGGTGCGTACCATGTATTTTTGTGATCAATGTGGTGACTAGCACAAGCATGCAAACTAGGCTTCGTGATATTGCTGATTTCAGTCCATGTTCTGCTGATATTTTGATGCCATGTAAACATGATGCTACAGAGAGATCCATGCATATTTTGAGATACTTCAGTAAGGGTGTTTTGAACATATGGTTATGATCTATCCATCTATGCCCCTGGTTTCAATTATGGAGTAGCCTAGCATGTCATTTTCGTGCTCTACTTTTGCTTCAAAATGTTTCCTGGCAGATTGTTTACATGTTATTCAAATTTTCCAAGGTTGTGGTAGTTGATCCGTGTATGCTATGATGTTGTTCTTGCCATGTATAGCTTCTATGTCATGTCTTCTTGATGGATGTATGCTTAGTTTATCCTGAAATGCTCTGTAGTGAGTGCATCGAGCTCGCGAAGATGCCTTCATAATTCTGTCAATGCCATGCTCTGTTTGCTGAATCTGTTAACGAAACTTGCTATGTTTACATGGGTGCCATCATATCTTCTGGTCCTTTTTGGCTCATGGTCACTAAGGGACTTTTGATATATGCTTTGAGTAGATTCATTCCATGCCTTGCTTTGCTATTATAGGTTCCTGTAGCATGCGGATAACTTGCTCTGAACGTTGCTTCGTGATGCTGTTTATGCCATGTCCTAGCTGATATTTTTTTGCACTTTCACCATGCTTGTTTGAACCTGTTATGATGTGATTTAGCCGTAGCTCAGTGTTCCTCTTTTGTTAAGCATCTCCTGTAGATCACTTCCATATGCTTTGTTTTTATGTTGGGGTGTTGTAGCACAGTTTCTTGTTGCATGCTAAGTAGCATCGTGCTGTTAATCGCAGATTTGTGTCTTTCTTGTTTTGCTTGCCATTTGCAAACCGTGCATCCGTTTCCGGTGATCTCTATATCGATTTCAACCGAAATCATCTCATCTTTCTAGCGGCATACTTGGTTTGCCAAGTTTATGCTTTGTTCATCCTTTTTCCTCCCGAAGCATGCATAAGCATTGCATATCACATCTCACATATCATGACATGTATTGCATCATGTTGCTTGTGCATTGCACCGTGATTTATTGTGGTTCCTTTGCTTGTGTTCTTGCCTTGGGTAGAGCCGGGAGATGAGTACGTGCACGAGGAATCTGTTGAGTACACTAACGAGGATCAAGCCTTCGATAACTCTAAGAACCTTGCAGGCAAGATGACCATACCTTCGATATCACTTCTATCTTTGCTTGCTAGTACTCGCTCTATCGCTATGTTAGCCCTACCTGCCATTGTTTATCATGCCTCCCTATTGCCATGTCAAACCTCTAACCATCCTATCCTAGCAAACCGTTGTTTGGCTATGTCACCGCTTTTGCTCAGCCCCTCTTATAGCGTTGCTAGTTGCAGGTGAAGATGAAGTTTGTTCCTGGTCGGAACATGGATATTTTGGGATATCACAATATCTCCTATTTAATTAATGCACCTTATATACTTGGTAAAGGGTGGAAGGCTCGGCCCTATCCCTAGTGACTTGTTCCACTCTTGCCGCCTTAGTTTCCGTCATACCAGTGTTATGTTCCTTGATTTTGCGTTCCTTACACGGTTGGGTGATTTATGGGACCCCCTTGACAGTTCACTTTGAATAAAACTCCTCCAGCAAGGCCCAATCTTGGTTTTACCATTTGCCACCTAAGCCTTTTTCCCTTGGGTTTTCGCGAGCCCAAGGGTCATCTTTATTTTAAC
>NC_057798.1:416720773-416727370 GCF_018294505.1 Triticum aestivum
TCATTCCATAATGTAGTGCATATAGATTCAAGCCTGGACACTTGTTAGTTTCTAATATTGACTTGTTGCTTGGAGGTACATATGCCCTTGGCAAGGATCCACGCATCGACCCTTTTTGCGTATGGGGCAATGAGATATTCATGAACAAGCATCAAGTGAGGAAACTGATAAGGATTATTAGCAAAAAGATACGAATGGTGTCAAGCAAATTATTTGTTTATCTAACACAACAGTGAGCTGTAGGATGGTAACTACAAACTCTACAGCCTTCTCTTTTTACTGCCCATAATGAGTTGTTAGACAACAATGTCTGAATCTTTTTCATTTGCAGTGGTTCCCGAAGTAGTTCACTCAAGATTACCTCGCAAAGTATATGATTGGTGGACAAGCAATGAAGGTTAAAGTATTTCACCTAGACTACAATGAGCATCGAGAAGTCATAATGAAGACGGTGAAGGATGGACGCGCAGCCATCACAAGGGGTTGGCCTAGAGTCGTGCGCGCATTACACATGGATGAGGGCATAATATGGGCATTCTGCTTCACCTTCTCCAGCAACCAGAATGTCTTTCGCCTCTCTCTTTACAGTCTTTAGTACAATGGTGGTTCATCATTCTTTACTTGGTGCTTCTGTAGTTCTTCAGTATATGTACCTGTGCATCGAATTATGCATTCGTGGTTGAACCTATAAACATGGTTGGATATGAAATAAGTGATTGCCTACTTTCAAATTCAAAACATGTGATTTTTAAATTAGGGATTACACTTCACACGGTTTGTGAAAGAGAAACGTCTGCGATAGACGTGGAGATCAGACACGTTTCTAGGATCTATTACGTGTGCGATCAATCTCCACTACACACACGATCAGCCAAGAAAAAACATGTGCAATTAACAACGACATCGCACATAGTTCTTTCTTAATAAATGTTTGTGATAGTCACCTTATCACACACGCTTTGAAATTATGGACTGTTTGTGATGTTGTGCACATCACAAATGTTTGGTCATAGAAGAACGCGTGTGATAGGTCGGTCATCCGACGAGGGTACGATGGACGAATCGTGTGGGATGTATCAAGCTTCGCATACAGCTTTACAACGACAACTGTGTGCGCTCTTACATTGAATCGCACACAGTCAAGGAAAAGTAAATGTGTGTGATTGTCTACTACAATCGTGAACTATTTATGATGGTCGTGCATCATAAATGTAGCACCACAGAATACCGATTGTGATGGCAATGCAAGCACAAACGAGTAGGGAGTACTGTATATGCATCGAGGCTCCCTATCCCCGACGGTTTCTGGGTCGTGTGGGAAGGACCCCTCCCCCTCCTATCACCCACACTCACTTGGCGACGGTTCCGAATGCCGTCACGGAAAGGGGTTAAAAACCGTTTGCATAGCACCTCGCTGTACCAGTGATATTTCCATCATAATCAATGATCCTATTCCTATTAATGATAGTTTTCCTACGAGCAATTAGCTGTAGTTACAACTTCTGCTGCTAAACCTTGGTTTGTTGATTATGCTAATTATATTGTTGCTAAGTACGTAGCTTCCAATTTTAATTATGAACAAAAGAGAAAATTCCTCTATGAGTTAATGCACTATTTTTGGGATGATCTTCATTTGTATAAAACAAGAGTAGATGTCATTAGTAGGCATTGGATACTTGAACCCGAGTCTGTTGGGGCGAAGGATCGGCGACCCGTATCTGGTGGGGCGGTGAAGGATCGGCGACCGGAGGCTCATGGACTAGAGTCCGAGACGGGTCCACGTCAGACGGAGCAGTCCTATGGTCGGGTGAATCAGCTGGGGGTGGCGGTGAGGAAGGCATGGCAGCCTTCCTACCTCTCCCGCTGCCATGTCCACCTCTAGTTGCCTTCTTCCACCCCCGACCTCTCCCAGCCGAAGAAGAAGCACCCGCCGCTGATGTTTGCATACTGTCTAGCAGCGCTCTCCGGAGGGGCTGGGGTGGAATAATGGAACCACCCCTCCCAGTAGCGCTCGCAGGAGGCTCGGGGCGCTCTGGACCCTTTCCCACCATCCCGTCAACACCTGCAATGACAAAAAGTAAACGAAATTAGTACAACATAAAAAATTTGAATACCTAACATGAATAATATGTATATAATTTAAGTGTATCATCATCATGAACGTAACAAATAATTGAATACCTGACATGAATAATATGTATATAATTTAAGGGTATCATCATCATGAACATAATAAAAAATTGAATACCTCACATTACTAATATTACTCTGAATCGTCTATATATGCTTCGTGATCATTAAATGCATCATCATCATCACTATCAGTGACGTGCTCATCATCATCATCAATAAATGCATCAACATGTGGAAGGCCTCCTCTACGTAATCATTCAAGCATTGACACATCATCTGCAGAAGTAACTTCTTCTTGTTCCGGCTAAGGGGTGAAGTCGGATTCACTATCTTGTCTACTTCAATGTTTTGGGTGGAGTAGAACGGTTCTTGAAACATTTTTTTGGAAAGACGTGTTTCTTGGAATAATTCTCCTTCGTCATATGTGTCTTGGTTAATGTGAGGTTCATAATCCTCTTCATTGGGGGGAGGTGGTCTAACACGTGGGAGCACTTCATAAACGACATCCCAACCACTGAGATTTGGATCACTTTGACAGGCCCACGGTAAATAGAATACTTGGGTTGCCTGTTGAGCCGTAATATAGACATCGGGAACATCCAAATGGGTGCTTTGTTTGATTTCGACTAGCCCTATATGTTCATGAGTCCTTTTAGTCTCCCTCGGCTGGAACCAATAACATCTGAAGACTACGACGTTTGGTGAGTTTTCACCATAGAATTGAAGTTCATAAATTGCTTCAACTCTTCCATAATACTCGATATCTCCTTCACCGATAGCAGAGACACAACAATTTGTAGACTTTCAGTCGGCCATAGATAGCTCTTTGCCATAGGTATGAAAGCGATACCTATTGATGTCATATTTGTCAAATGAACGGACCTTATAGTCAAAACCATTAGCTACTTGTCTCAATTCGGCATCCATACTCTCTGAATTAGCCTACAAGTTTAATACGAAAGGATTGTTGCATTAGTCGCAAATTAGCCAAAGAAATGAAATGGTCTGATGGAATTTACCATTTTTTTGAACCAAGAGATGAAACCGAGATATTTGCCTCCTTGCTTTGCCAGAAGCTCATACTCTTCGACGGAATCCTTTTCGATCACCGCTCCATACAAGAATATGGCGATGTATCGACTGCATCAAATATCCAGGAATAAGAGCAGTTCAAAGGAATTAGAAGTTGCGAAACAACGTACCGAGATCATACTCGATGTACGGCCGCACTTATGTTAGGTTGTTGAAGAGATACAGCGAAATGGTACGCCATTATTCAACATCCAATGATACTGGTTTCCAACCACTGGCTGGTGTGAGATTCCCTTTGGATAGGATGAGGTTGCATAGACCCTTTTTAGGGTCGTCAGCATTGTACTGAGGCTTCGATTATTAAAATGACGATTTTTGGCTTCGTAGTGTGCTGTCATGAAGTTTGCCGCCTCCTTAGTGATGAATGCCTCAGCCATCGATGCTTCAATTCTATGTTTATTTTTACATTTTGCTCGAAGCGTCTTCTGCATCCTCTTAGTTGAGTAGCACCAACGATTTTGCACGCCCCCCCCCCCCAATCTTGCCTTGGTCGGGAGATGCAAAATCATGTGTTGCATTGGATTAAAGAAGCTTGGCGAAAAGATCATCTCTAACTTGTAGATCAACTCCGGTGCCAACTGTTCCATTTCTTCTAGGAGGCTAGGTGATAATTATTTTGCACAAAGAACGCGGAAGAAATAGCTCAGCTCTTCTAGTACTAGCCATTCATCCTCAGGGATGAAGCCACGCAACATCATTGGCATTATCTGCTCAATCCATATGTGCCAATCATGACTTTTTAGATCAAATATTTTCAATTTATCAAGACTCGCTCCCCTCTTTAGATTTGCTGCATACCCATCGGGGAACATCAACTGCATTTTCACCCACAAAATAATTTCCCTCATAGCTGGCCTTCCAAGATTGAACCATGCCTTTGGCTTCGTCTAGTTCCGCTTTCCTTTCGGTTCTTGCATGTTTTGTAATGGTCTATCACAGAGCTCCTCTTAATCGACTCTAGCCTTAGTATTATCCTTTGATTTCCCCTCTATGCCGAACAATGTACCAAAAATGGCTTCGGCGATATTCTTTTCAGTGTGCATCACGTTGATGTTGTGAGGGCAAAGGAGGTCTTTGAAGTAAGGCAGATCCCAGAAGCATGTCTTGTGAGTCCATGCATCTTCCTTATTATACCCCTTGAAATACCCTGGACGCTCTGGATCTGGCTCGAGAGCGTTTAACTGATCTAGGGTCTGTTGGCCTGTCAACGCAGGTGGTGCAGAGTGTTTGACAACTCTACCTTTGATGAAGTTCTTCTTGTCTTTCCTGAACTTATGGCGAGGATCTAGAAATGGTCTATGCAAGTCGAAGCAAGTATACGTGTGCCCTGCCGTCAGCCAAGAAACTCAAGAGCTCCCTTACATGAGGGGCATGGGAACCTTCCATGCACACACCAGCCAACAAATAGCGCATACGCCGGCACGTCATGCGTCGAGTACATGTACTAGGCACGCATTATGAAGTTCTGTTTGCTAAAGGCGTCATACGTCTTGAACCCATTATCCCAAGCTTCTTGCAATTCGTCCTTAAGCGGTTGCATGTACACATGCATATTCTTCCCCGAATAGTTTGGCCCTGGAATTATCAACGTCAGGAAAATGTTCTTTCTTTGCATAATCTGCCTGGGGGGGATTGAGTGGAATGACAAACACGGGCCAACAACTGTATTGGCTGTCGTCTGACCAAACACACCGAACCCATCCGTGCTGACGGCGACTCGAGGATGCCTTGGATCTGCCTTTTTTCCTTATGTAAAGCATCGAAGTGCTTCCACGCTTCACCATCCGATGTGTGAACCATCATCACATTCCCATCTGCATCTAGTTCGGCTCTTTTGCCCGTTTTGTGCCATGTCATCTGTCTGGCCGTCTCTTTGACCATGAAAAGACATTGAAGTCTTGGTACGATTGGCATATACCGAAGAACATTAACGGGTATTTTGGTCTGCGTCTTCTCACCCATACTGTTGTCTACCACAACATACCTGGAAGACTTGCAAATGGGACAATAGTTCAAGTCCTCACTGACGCCTAAATAAGACACATCCTTTCTCACAGGCATGTATTTTCTCATAGGGCATCTTAAGAGCACGGTGGATTTTATCTGACTGGTACAGGTTTGCAGGTAGCACATGGCCTTTGGGTAGAAATCGTCCGAATACTGTCATCATAGCGTCGTAGCATTCTCTGCCCAAGTTGAGTTGAGCCTTCAATGCCATTATTTGTGGGATGGCATCCAGCTGACAAAGCTCAGTGTGCTCGTGGAGAGGACATTTTGAGGACTCCAACATTTCAATGAAGGCCTTTGCAGATTCCTCCATCTCCTCATCCGAGTCCCAAGCATCGTCAAAGTCCTGCACCATGTCTTCCATCCCGGTACCATGCTCGTCGGTGCAACGATGAACCACCTCGGCTCTGGCATGTTGGGCAGACTCACCATGTGTCCAGACCGTGTAACCAGGCGTAAAAACAAACTTCTGCAGGTGTTTACTCATTTGAAGCTCGTCCCTTTGATTATAGTTGTCGCACCGGACACAAGGGCATCAGCTTAATTTATGGCCATTTGCAAATGCGGCTCTAACAAACCCCTTGGTTTTTGTTAACTATTCCTCGGTCCAAACATACTGACTAGTGTAACCAGTGTACATCCACGCACGATCACTCATATTGACTTCCTACTGGACACACGAGAAATATATACATAATTAAGAAAACCATATCCATCAGTTAATGGAGTTTGTCAATTTTATTACGTCCATGCAACCTACACGCTAATAAGGAAGGATAGGTCCTAATCCCACCCGAGTGTGTGTAGATCGGGTTCGTTTTCCCATGCTCTGCTCCAGATCTGACGCAAAATTTCGGCAGCACCTCCCCGTTGTTCTCCTGATACACATCTCGGCAATAAGCAGAGAGGATGTTTACCCAGAGAACAATAGGGAGGCACTGACAAAATTCTGCATCGGATCCGGAGCTGAGCATATGGGAAAACGAACCCAATCTACACATAATCGGGCTGTCCATGGATAACGTTAGACAATTCAAAAGAATCACGATACTATAGATGTAACCCTTTCGAACGGGAGACACATAGTGGTTACGCATACTGATGATTGACACCTATAGCTAGCAAGTTTCATCGGCACGAAGACAAGAACAGAGCAAATGAAGGGGGGAGGAGGAGATGTCATTTGTGCTCACCAACGAACGCAGGGGCGGAGCTCGTGAACGCACGGGGAGGTCGTCAAACACCACACCCTTGCAACGACGAAACAACTGCACATTTAAATCCACCCAATCAACACACACACACACACACACACACACACACACACACACACACACACACACACACACACACACACATATATAT
>NC_057798.1:416728774-416729679 GCF_018294505.1 Triticum aestivum
GCCGTGGAGGTCTGGGCGCCGCATGGGAGGGGTGCAGGGCGGCCGGCTACGGAGGACGAGGTCGGCGGCAGTGGCGCGGGTGTGGGTGGGGAAGGGAATGAGAGAGTGAGAGAAGAGAGAGAGGATGGGGTGGGACGGCCGTTAACATGCCCACCTCTTTACTGTCCGCCAACAGTCGGCAAAGATTCTTTGTTGTCTGCTGGCAGATGGAAAAGAGGTGGGGCTGGTGGGTCGTACGCGATTAGACAGTAACTGGACCCACCCACCTCTTTGCCGTCCGCTGGTTGATGGCAAAGATTCTTTGCCGTTAGCCAGCAGACGGCAAAGAATTGTCTGATGGCAAAGACCATGTTTGCCATCGGCCACTTCTTTGCCGTCCATTTTCTCATGGCTGACGGCAAAGACCTTCTTTGCCGTCAGCCAACAGGTGGCAAAGAAGTGGCAGACACAAAATAAGCTAATTCTAGTAGTGATGTCTCCCTTGTGAGGTTTATAGACGCCGCACATATTTGTGGGCTCCCCGAGGTATATATATTATCCTTTGCCGACAATGAGGGGGCCCACACAATCTATCCCTTTGACCCAACAACGAGAAGGGTTTGACCATGATGGTTTCCTATTGTTATGTGTGCCATGTTAGACCAAATAAAGTTTGAGCGCATGCGTTGGATGACCCCCCCCCCCCCATCGCCTCGAAGTTGGGAAACCGACATCATATGTATTGAACCAGGCTTGGGGTCGGGTACGGTGTTCGGTTTGTAATGTAGTTGGTGGCCCATCAAAGTTGTGCATTCGGGATTTAAACACATCACACACCACTGTACCCATACATATTTTTGGGACACATGTAGTGTATACGGGGTCTTCTGATCGACCACGTCTCCCTTGTGTGGTTTTTTGTGACG